>NC_090650.1:301191675-301491675 GCF_040937935.1 Hyperolius riggenbachi | reverse complement strand
ATTTAGTCCAGACATGCAAAAAGAGCAAAACAACTTGCTGATTTATGGCACCAACCACTTACACAAGCCCACAGGAAGTGGGGATGCTTTTCAAGATAACTTAAATTCTTAGCTGATATGAAATCAAAGTGGAAACAATATCATTATTAGGGATGCTCATTCAGATTTCTCAAACTTGAAATCTCCACATTTCAGAAATTGGAAACGGAAATAGGAAATACCGCATTACTGCACCTCAGTAATTTAAGCCCAGTCACAGAACTCAGAAGCATTGGATGGATCAGAGAATGCAGAGTCAACTCGGAAGTATTTGGCCAATTAGATAAAGCAAAAAATTACCAAGAAAGGCACATCAGAAATCGGATTTCTGCAGAATGACTGCATTACCTCAACTCGGTCATTTTAGCCCAAACTCGGATGCATTGGACCAATATTAGAATACAGAGTCAACTCGGAAGTATTTGGTCAATCTGAAAATATAAAAAATGACAAAAAAAGACTCCTTGGAATTTGGAACTCCAAAATCTGTGGAATTTGTAATGAGCATTGGGAAAAAAATGGAATTTCAGCGGAATCAGAAATTGTCATTCCCGACCATCCCTAATTATCATCATTAAATTACAAAAAGAGACTTTTGGAGTACTGAAATGTATTCAGGGGGGTTAAGGGATAGGCACCACCAGTGGAGGGTTCTGTGTGAGAGTGGGAAGAGGTAGGGTCATAGTAAGATATCAGTAAATATTACTGATATTTTACTAAATGAATGTAGTAGAATCTGTAAATTTACCATTATTCAACTACGGCTATGAAGGAAAAAGGTGAATATCTGTAAATGTATAGATATTCTACTACCACTATTCTGTGCCCTTTTAAATGGGCATCTTTTCTTAAAGGACTTACGAGGCGAAATGCGGAAAAAAAGTTAATCACTTGCCTCATCTTTTAAGGCACGGAGGACGCCGTCTGCGCCCTCCGTGCCGATCCGCCGGGTCCGACTGCACATTAGCCCCCCGGGCCGGCTGCCGACCCCACGGCCCGGGTCGGGCTCTCTCGCCTCTCCTAAGATGGCCGCTTGCACTGGCCGCGGCTGCGCAGTCTGCGGCTGCGCAGCTCTAGGGCCAACCCCCCCCCCCCCCGATCCACGCTACGGTCCTCCGTGCCTTAAAAGATGAGGCAAGTGATTAACTTTTTTTACGCATTTCGCCTCGTAAGTCCTTTAAATGAATGTTGCAGCTAGGCTTGCATACACTGAATTCCACCTAGATCATATAACAAAACAAAAAAAGTTATTTGCAATAAATGTCTTTTTGTTTAAGAAAATCTTGACCATCTTAAATAATTACAACTTTTACGCACAAGATTGTCACTTTGCCAATATTTAACAATAGTTTAGTGCTGATCACTGTATTCATAAAGTGGTAACCAGCATACCACCAGGTTTCAAGCAGGGAAAATCAATCAGATTTAAATAATTCCAAGTTGATATGGACTGTATGCTAATTTTAATGTTAATGTATGCAACTTAAAATGGGCCAATGGAATGAAGCTGCTGCAGGATTTGTTTGGTCCATTTTCAAGCTGAATACATTTGCATAAACATTAACATAAAATCTTCATCAACTCAGAACTATTTGCATTTCAGTGATCCTCTCTAGTTTCAAGCAGCAAAACCTAAATGAGGATCTGAGCTTTTTTTTATTTCATGTTATCCAAAGCTAAGTATTTCTGTTAGCTGGAGTTGGACTTAAAGCATGTTACAAAATATAATGGTGGTTTCTAGATTATATTTTGAGCATCAGCATATCACTTTTACAATAACAGACAGTTATATAACTGACATGCATAGACTGCAAATAGCTGAGCTGTTTGTTAGATAATAAACTTCCTACTTGCCATTTTTATTGTGCTGCCATTTATTTGATGCAATCTTCATGCTCGTTCTAACGTATTGTAATTGGCTTTATGTGCAGCTGGTCAAGTATTACCTCTATTTATCCAGAAATGAAACAAGAACAGACTCAATACACCAGCATAATGTTACTGGCCTGGAGGTTGCAATTTTGATCAGCAAGAACACTGGCAATTTCAAAGAGGAAATTTCACAACAGGAAACGTTGCTTCTAACCATACTTTTTGCAGAAAAAAAGAAAAGAGACAAATAAATAAATAAATGAAATGGAAAGAGAATTGTCATTTAATTGTGCAATATAATTATAATTTAATTTAATAGAATACAAAGTAGAGCACAAAAGTGAAAAATAGAAATATGCTCATAACATGAAATATTTATTATTTTTTACAGAAAGGAATATAAAATGGGTTATAATATATAAAGCTGGAAATGTTAACATTACCCAAAGCTGATCATTAAAGGTAAATGCCATGTTTGTTGAATCAAAATACTTTAGTGTAAGTTGATCATGCACATTGTATATGCAACAATTAAGCTACAATTGCCAAGGATCCCTGTAATGTATTGCTAGGTCTACCAAACCTCCACTTCCAAAACCTACTCACTTGTTGCACCATCTGCGCCACTCCCAGGGAAAACATGTCAGATGCACTGCTGGTAAGCTCCACCTGGCTGTGTGTGAAGACATCTTTAGGCAAGATTGTAACAGTGAGTTCAAAGGTTTAGCATACAGAAAGGTCTTGGATGATTTAGTTTCAGGTAAGGAAAAGTTTAGGGAAAGGTGCTAGGTTAAAATTATTATTTTCTAGCAGTGATTGGGTTTCAGTCAGTGCTAAGCATACAGCAGGGGTAAGGTTGGGGATGAGCACTAGGCAGGGTTAGAATTAGGCTAGGCACAAGGGTTATGGAAGCATCTGGTGAATTCTAAAACCAAGAACCTGTCCCACAAGCTAGTTAGGTAGTTATCTACATTTTAGAATCAACATAAATGTAAAGAAGAGAACACACACACACACATACACATACACATACACACACACACACACGGTTCTGACACTCACATGTACACTGTAGATATTATTGGCAGTAGAAAAGGACCAGCATGGTTACTCTTATGAAGTAGGTCATTGTGACACATTTAATTTGGGCATAGAATTTAGCTGTAATAAAGCTCATGCTTGCACCTTTTAGTGGGAAGGCAACTTATTGGCAGAGGGTTCTTGTATCAGTGGGTAGGGCTTGGTTTAAGGGTAAGTGCTCACTGCTCAGCAGTAACAAATCTGAAGCTAAAGCTGAACAATTACAGCCACCTCTGCCGGGAATCCAGCATGAGTACATCACCAGCCCCTGACCCACTCAGCTAGCGATCTGCCTGCTGTATCACTTCAGCCAAGTGGTGGTGAGAAGCATTGTACTCTCCACTTGTGCGTGACATCACTCTTACGCCATTCTGCCCCCCTCACTGCACAATAACCGTACACATTGTAAGTCTACATGTTAGCAACATGTCAGTACAGCCTCGACCCTGTAATGTCACCCAAGGGATTTGGTGCATATTTAGTATTAGTTAGGATTTATGGAAGAGAAAAGAGGAAGATTAGATTTAAATGTAGGATTAAAAAGTTAACAATAGGCATCAGAAAGTGGTAATTGTTACCAGGGAATAGAGAAGGTCAAGATTAGGCATTGGAAGGGGATTTGACATTTAGGTGGCCAGTAAAGGCCAGGCAGTCAGCAGGAAAATAGTACTGAAACACCAATGAAAACCATATTTATTTTTTTTCTTAAAGCATAACTGTATCAAAAATGGTATTGCTGATATTATCTGTCCAGGCCAAAACCACATGCATAACATTCAAAGATACTCCTCTTTGATTGTAGTAATGAGCAAATATAGCAATTTTTGCTTTGCCATCTGTTCCCAGCTCATCCTTCTGCCAATTATATGATCATGATTCAGGACCAGTAGGAATGCAATGGGTAAACTTAGATATTACATTTTGTTACATGGGGCTTATTTTAATTTTCCCACCAGAACCACATTGGGGCACATGAATGAACAGATGGGAAGCCCTCGTGGGAAATTCAAATATGCGGTTGACAGTGTTCATAAATAATATTTTAGAGACATGATGTGGCTAGAATGGATGTCACAGCAGCTAAACATGCAAGACTAGATGAACAGATACACAAGAAAGAAGATAAGAATAGAAGAACAAAGAAGAAGAGGGCAAAAAAAGAAGGATTGCAGAACATAATAATAATAACAATAATAATAATAATAATATATGTTTTTTTATATCTTGATGAGTTACTGCGTCCATATGGTGATGGAGAAGAGCACATAGGAGGAGGGCCCTGCAAAATTACAATCTAAGTGGTGAGGTAGAGGGACATATAAAGGGAGGTGGGGTGTAAGGCCAAAGGAGAGTGTGGGCGCTTTGAAGCTAACAGGTAGTAAGTTATGGTGAACAGATAGGTCTTTAAGGCCTGTTTGAATGAGATTAAGGTGGTGGTTATTCTGGTGGGGGAGGGAGGGGGTTCCATAGAGTAGGGGCTGCCCCTCTATGTTTTTTTTATTATTTATATTTATTATTTATTTATTTTCAGTTATTAGTAAGGCCCTATAAAACCTGATAACACAAGTAGTAGAATGTCATGTGATAAACTGGGACTTCAAAGGAAATAGATTTAACTGGAGAACGATTTTTTTTTGTATATGCTCACTATCAGTCTTAGTAAATAGCGACCTAGAATATAAGACTGATCACACACTCTCTAGTATATTGATGTGTGATAACCTATCACTTAAAATGGAGCAAGTTGTCAGGTCTGCTACTATAAGTCATACAAGTCATACCTGAATGAAACCGTGTTTAACAGCCCTAAATAGTTTTCTTAAAGGAAATTCAAGTTAAACAAATGTGCACAAAGATTATATATATATATATATATATATATATATATATATATATATATATATATATATATATTTCAAGTTAAACAAATGTGCGCAAAGATTATAAATATATATATATATATATATATATATATATATATATATATATATATATATATATATATATATATTATTCAGGATTGCTTACTCTACCTAGCAATAAGCTGATACTTAGCATGTGCAGTTTGCTCTTAATCACTGCTGTGGCCTCTCTCCCAGACTCACATCCACCCTCCACCTATGGATCATGGACTTCCTCACAAATACATCCCAAGTTGGTCTGAGGTGATACAGAATTCAATAGGACACCCACCACATTCAAGATGGCAGAACATTTTTCTTGCTCTTGTCTGTCTGCTGAATGGTGCCCAGCCTTATTAGATTAGCCAACCAAATCTGGCCAGAACCTCAGTCATGCCAGGTTGAACAGACTTGAGGTACATTTTAGCCAATTTGAGGTTTGACACAAACTCAAACAGCAACTCAACTCCTAGACACTAGAGTTAGAAATTAATGAATTGCTCTAACATTGAAAAAGGATGTTTTACTAAGAAACAAAATAATTTGCCCACCCCTCTGTAAGGTGTTGAACAATGTTATGGACCATGAGAGCTGGTATTACTCAGAGAGCAAAACCCCATGGTCATCATAGTCAGTTGCAGAAAAAAAAAAATATCATCCGCCCCCCATGGATTACTTGTACCCAAGTAGGGTATGATAGCCTTGATTTTAGAAACAGAGTTATAGCTCACGTTTGCTTACGTGAACTCTGCTTGGTTCCCATTGTCAATGACCTGTATTCAAGTTGTCAATACATTCATTATATTGATCCATTCTTTACGTTTGACAAATGTAAACCTGCTGTAGATCCAAGCTTACAACACATAACAGAATATAAAGTTATGATTGCTACTAAAAAATAAAAATTGCAATTCAAACCAGTATACACTTGAGCTTAGGCTACTTAAGTTCAAGTGTCTGCCTTTCAAAAGGATGTCGCAGGCAAACACTATATTACACAGCTGTGCCTGCTTCTGTAGTTGATCCTTAGTGTCTGCTTCTTTGAAAGCATCTTCAACTTGTCTATCAAAAGTAACCACTCCACCTTTCTAAGATTAGGGTTTTTTTTTTTTCTATTATTACTATTATTTTTAAGTCAAAAGAACTTGCTGATGGTTGGCAGGGCAGCTATTGTATGAAATACAGACTATACACTACAGTGTAGCAGATGTCACCTTTACAATATATTAATTATTTTCTTTCATGACGCTTATACTACCTTTGCAACATAAGTAGCTGACATCTACAGAACTGACAAAATAGCGTGTAAAAAAAAACCTGTAAAGGTCACTTATGAGAGCAACAGTACACATCTGCTGTATATAACGTAATGCATGTATGTATAATACTTGTCGTGCACCTTTGATTTGCAGCAGCTGCGTCCATTTCTGTTTTCTGCAAATTCAGAGCTATTGTATACTAACTGCATTTTATTTTTCATTTTTCCTGCAACCACTAAAAACATATTTACTGATTGTTTCCCTATTTCTTTCAGACAAAAAGGTCTGAACTAGAGAAACAGAAAAGCATTTTTGTCTAATAGACACATTCTGGATTCTAGATATTAGTTGGCATTTCAATTAGAAATATGGCCAGTTTTACCTTGACTTCAGTTAGCATACATTCCTAATACATTATTTCTACATTTGGATGGAGGTGGTTGTTTTATCCTAAAGGGAACCTTAACTGTGAGGGATATGGATGTTTCCTTTTAAACAATACCAGTTGCTTGTCAGTCCTGCTGATATCTTTGGCTGCAGTAGTGGCTGAATTACACACTGACCTGAAACAAGCATGCAGCTAATCTAGTCTGACTTCAGTCAGAGAATCTGATGTGCATGCTTGTTCATGGGCTGTGGCTAAAAGAATCAGAGACACAGGAGGAGAGTCAGGCAACTGGGATTATTTTAAAAGGATAATCCATAGCCTTTTCAGTTTAGGTTTCCTTAGGGAACCTAATGTAAGAGACATATAGAGGCTAATATACCCTAATAAGTATATGATCATAACCAGGAGATGGTGTCAGCGGTGCAGCTTTGCCCGATCGTGGAAGAGGGGTGATGGACCAGAAAGGTAAATAAGAAAGCTCCCTGCACTGCTCTGCACACCCTGCCAGGCTGGGGAAGGCACTCTACTCCAGTGACAACAAAATGGCCATATAACTTTAATATATGTGGGTGCTAATGGGTTAAACAATACCATTGCTGATCTATTGCCTCTAATACTTTTAGCCAAAGACAGGTGTCTGACAAAAATCTGACAAGATTAGCTGCATGCTTGTTTCAGGTGTGTGATTCAGATACTACTGAACAGAAAGATCAGCAGGACTGCCAGGCAACTGGTATGGTTTAAAGGATACCCCAACTGAAATGTGACATAATGAGATAGACATGTGTATGTACAGTGCCTAGCACACAGATAACTATGCTGTGTTCCTTTTTTTCTTTCTCTGCCTGAAAGCGTTAAATATCAGGTATGTAAGTGGCTGACTCAGTCCTGACTCAGACAGGAAGTGACTACAGTGTGACCCTCATTGATAAGAAATTCCCCTCTTTTACCTCTTACTTGCTCTCAGAAGTCATTTTCTGCTAGGAAAGTGTTTTATAGTTGGAATTTCTTATCAGTGAGAGTCACACTGTAGTCACTTCCTGTCTGAGTCAGGACTGATTCAGCCACTTACATACCTGATATTTAACGCTTTCAGGCAGAGAAAGAAAAAAAGGAACACAGCCTAGTTATCTGTGTGCTAGGCACTGTGCATACACATGTCTATCTCATTATGTCACATTTCAGTTGGGGTATCCTTTAAACGGGAAGAAATATGGCAGCCTTCATACGTCTCTCACAGTTTTAGTTTTGTTCTTAGGTTTGACATACAGTATTTGTGATAGGGTTATGTTATTTTATAAAACGTCATCGTAGATGAGTTTAAAGTGGCAATGTATTTTATTGGTATAAGTATAATGATGTAAAAAACTTGAAGATTAAAATTATTTTTCCAATTTGACCATTTGGCAGGATTTGAATTATGCTTCAACAGCCAACATTTGTTTATATATGAATATTATCAAGCTGTAACGCTGGCTTTGATGCAGGCTATGAAGTGTACACTGAATATACGATAATCGAGGTCAGATCGTCAACTGAAGTCATACACGTAAAGTCAGAGATATGCGGTACACAGGGACTGAGGCAGAGCAAGGTCAATAACAGGCTAGGATTATACACTGGTAATCAGATGGCTAAAGTACAGTAGGCTAAGACAGGTACGAAAACATTATACAGGCCGAAGTCATACACATAGGTCAGATAACTGAGGTACAGTTAAGGATAAGGCAGAGACAGTATTGTTAGGCTAGTCGAGGTCAATATCGAATATCAGATGACAGTAGGACAGAGGGATGAGACTTTAGTCAAAGTGGAGGGCTTGCTGGGTCATACACAGAGAACAATCACAATAACACAATATACAATACTAACTAAGGATAGATATATATCGCAAACACTGCATATATATCTATCTCAGCAAAACTTTAACTAGACTGAGTAGCAAAGCAAGGTCCAGCACTCAGTGACCTAATAGCTATAACGGACAGTGAGTAACTGAATTCCCAGGGCTTATATAACAGGAAAAGAGCACAAACCAAGCCCCCAGGAAAATCAGACCAATCAGCAACATCCCTGCAGCAAGTGTCAGCTGACCGCAGGAATCAGCTGACACACCTCAGACACACCTCCTTAACCTATAAAGGCAGCTCTGAGCTGTGCACGTCCTTTTAGAGAGACTGCCAGAAACAACACGCTGACCTACATCTACAGGGGAGCCGGGGATGTGAACATGCTGATTCACTTCTGCAGGGGAGCTGGGGATGCGACTGACCAAAGAGGAAGAGGAAGCTTCCTCCAGCTGCTCCCCGCTATCAGAACAGCTTCCAGAGATCACACCAGTTAAGTTTGTTACACAAGCTTTCCTCACACCTGAACTCTTTTGTAACAAGCACAAGTAGAACTTAGCAAAAAAAGAATGCATGATCACAAGATTTGGCAAGAAATATTTACACTTGTAAAGTAAGCAAAAGATTGATTATCCTTGTCAAGTACAGTCCATATAACCAAAGTAGAATACAGTTAGTGGATATTACTAATTACAGGTTTTTTATTTTAAAAAAAGGAGAGCAACTGTTGCATACAAACCTTACACTTTTTCATATATTTTTTTACTGTTTTTTTTGTTTGTTTTAGAGTTGGTATTTAGTGGCTGTCTTAGAAACTGTCACATAAGGTCAATATACAACAATTTGTGTGTCATGAAGTCCAACATTTTAAAATTCTATCCACCAACAATATGCACCAGTAAAGATGGCAGTTTGCTGTGATGAATGCTTTTTTAAACTCAGTTTCATGTCGGGATTTACAGGTTTAGAAACCTGTGTGACTCTGAATGCTCGCTCATGGGTTTGCTATTCATCTGCTCTCTGAGCGCAGGGTTACAGCCTCCATAGACCAGCCTGTCGCTCTGTAGCCAGCTTCTAGCTCTGTGGCCACAGCATGATTGCACAAAATCCCTCTATGAGGAGAGAAGGAATGTCACATGATTATGCCGTGCCCACAGAGCTGGGGACTAGATACAAAATAGAAGGCTGGGCTGTTGAACATGTAACACCACCCTCAGAAAAATGCCATGGTGTTATTCAGGAACAGGGCAGAGCCTTCTCCTTATATAATATAGAGTGGGTAAGGGGGTGAGTAGGTACTAAAACCACTGTCTGAATCTATTATTGTATATACACAGTGTCCCTGGCACTATCTTTAAGTTACACTGAAGGTCCCATTCAAGACCATTTGGGTGCCATTTCAGCTTTGGATTGTATAACACATTGTTCTATTTGTGCAATGCTCATTACACAGATTACAGAAATAACAGTAAGCCTTATGTGAGCTGTCTGTGCCTGTAAAATTTACCACTTTATAGTGAATCTGCCCCAAAATGTCTTTATAACACAGCTTGATGTGATACTTGAAATGGAAATGAAGATGCTCGCTTAAGTAAAGTGGAACTATAGTTTAAAGCAAATCTGAAGAGAAAATAAACTTATGGCCCATACTGTATGCAACTAACTTTTTCATTGGAATTTTCTCCTAGGTTATATTTTTAAATTTATCAATAAAACGCCTTTAAAAAAAAGTCACCAGCAAGCAAAAAAAAAAAAAAAAAAAACCTTAAAATAGTTTGGAAAGTATTTTTCCACCTACTTTTTCAATTGCAAAGTGCTGAAGAGTTATACTAAATAGATGATGAAAAATTATCACAAAGAAGAAAAAGTTAATTGCATATGGGCCATTGAATTGTATGCATAATACTATTAATAAATAGAATATAAGAAGCACAGAAAACAGTCTCATCTTTTCTGCATAAGATGAGTTAAAAAAACTTGACTTGTTATCTATGCAAAAGAGCTCCTCTGAGCCAAACTTGGTCAAACTCAGTCCTGTTTTCTGAAGAGCTTAAAGGACAACTGAAGTGAGTGGTATGTGTAGGCTGCCATATTTGTTTCCTTTTAGGCAATACTGGTTGCCTGGCTATCCTGCTGATCCTCTGCCTCTAATACTTTCAGCCATAGCACCTGAACAAGCATGCAGAAGATCAGGCGTTTCTGACATTATTATCAGATCTGACAAGATTAGCTGCATGCTTGTTTCTGGTGTTATTCAGCCACTACTGCAACCAAATAGATCAGCAGGGCTGCCAGGCAAAAGGGGTTGTTTAAAAAGAAATACATATGGCAGCCTTCATATCCCTCTCAATTCAGTTGCCCAGCAAGCAGCCATGAGACAGTGAGAGACACCTTGAGTTAAGGTTTTACTGCAGAAAAGTTCAAAGTGGCCCATATGCAATTAACTTGTTTCTCTTTGTGAGAGTAAGTTATAAATAAAGCTATACAACTGAAAATGAAAAATATGAAACTCTTTTTTTGCTACTAATGTTCTATTTATTAAGTGTAGTACACATACAATCCATTGGCCTCAATTAACTAAGATCATGCTGGTGAGAATAAGGCAAGAGAAAACTTACCACCACACATCAATCTTGCCTTATTAAGGTGTAGAGATAAGTTTTCACAGTGGGAGAGTTATCTTATCATTTATGTCCTTAAAGCGGTATTGTCACCATAAAAATCAAATTTCAACAGCAACTGGTCTGAGTGTATTGAGTGATAAAGACGCTAATCTTGCATTCAAAACTTGCAAAACTTTTTCTGCTGTTATGATTTGGAGTTATCACATACTTAAGGAGCACTGGCCCTTTAGTAGTCGTGCCAAAGAATTGCATGCTGGGGGTTCTTTTTATCTATAATCTATTCCTCCTCTTCCCTTTATTTCCCTGCCAGCTGCTTATCTGAAACCTAATCCCCTACTCACTTATGTTTACAAGCAAGGCTGAGGTGACTGAGCGATTGGAGGAGACAAGAAAAAAAGTAAAGGGCAGAAATGACATCACGAGTTAGCCTTAACTGTGGGCAAAAGACATGGCCCCCACCAGGAACAGAATTATCGTAATTTACTATATAACATTCACTGAAATCAAAACGTGGACAGTATAATCAGTGCTGCTCGGATACCCCTTTTCAAAATCCGGATCCGATTCGGATCCGGATACCCCGCTATCCGATCGGATTCGGATATCCGTGTTTAATCCCGGAAGTGGCCTTTACATTGCTTTAAAAAGGTTTTTTAGGGTATATGAGGCATGTAGCATCATAATTTTGAAAAGGGAAACACTGATGATGTGGGGAGTGGACTTAAAATCCCCCCCCCCAAAAAAATGGCTGTCAATCAACATCAGAGTGGTATCAGGAAGCAGTCGTACTGACGCAGTTGGGGCCTCCCCACAACTCGGACAGCAGACACCTCCAAAAAAAATTACACAGCTATTGTGTTTAGATAGTTGACCATGGCACTGTTGTAGGTACCAAGGCACAGTAAAAAATTAGGAGAGGTTCCAGGAAGCGGTCGGTCGTACTGCCGCAATTGGGGCCCCACAACTCGGACAGCACAGACACCTCCAAAAAAATTATACAGCTATTGTGTTTACATAGTTGACCATGGCACTGTTGTAGGTACCACGGCACAGTAAAAAATTAGGAGAGGTTCCAGGAAGCGGTCGTACTGATGCAGTTGGGGCCTCCCCACAACTCGCACAGCACAGACACCTCCAAAAAAATTACACAGCTATTGTGTTTAGATAGTTGACCATGGCACTGTTGTAGGTACCACGGCACAGTAAAAAATTAGGAGAGGTTCCAGGAAGCGGTCGGTCGTACTGCCGCAGTTGGGGCCCCACAACTCGGACAGCACAGACACCTCCAAAAAAATTACACAGCTATTGTGTTTACATAGTTGACCATGGCACTGTTGTAGGTACCACGGCACAGTAAAAAATTAGGAGAGGTTCCAGGAAGCGGTCGTACTGATGCAGTTGGGGCCTCCCCACAACTCGGACAGCACAGACACCTCCAAAAAAATTACACAGCTATTGTGTTTACATAGTTGACTATGGCACTGTTGTAGGTACCACGGCACAGTAAAAAATTAGGAGAGGTTCCAGGAAGCGGTCGTACTGACGCAGTTGGGGCCTCCCCACAACTCGCACAGCACAGACACCTCCAAAAAAATTACACAGCTATTGTGTTTACATAGTTGACCATGGCACTGTTGTAGGTACCACGGCACAGTAAAAAATTAGGAGAGGTTCCAGGAAGCGGTCGTACTGACGCAGTTGGGGCCTCCCCACAACTCGCACAGCACAGACACCTCCAAAAAAATTACACAGCTATTGTGTTTACATAGTTGACCATGGCACTGTTGTAGGTACCACGGCACAGTAAAAAATTAGGAGAGGTTCCAGGAAGCGGTCGTACTGACGCAGTTGGGGCCTCCCCACAACTCGCACAGCACAGACACCTCCAAAAAAATTACACAGCTATTGTGTTTACATAGTTGACCATGGCAGGTACCATGGCACAGTTCAAAAAATAAGAACCTGGCTTCATGAAGATGGAGTCAGGAGGTTGTGGTGGTAAAGGGTGGTTAAGCAGGCATAGTGATAACCACTCAGCTACTTCATTTCCCCCTCTTGCCAACAACAGGGGCCAGGAACTCACCAACTGCCCAAGCCTCGTTCATCTTTAAAAAAGTCAGTCTGTCCACAGACTGGCCTGACAGACAAGAGCGCTTCTCAGTGACCACGCCACCGGCCGCACTGAAGCACCTTTCCGACATAACGCTGGAAGGCGGGCAGGACAGCACTTCCAGGGCGTATTGCGCCAGCTCGCCCCAGATATCCAGGTGCTTCACCCAGTACTCCAAGGGGTCCACAGGGGTGTCGGTGTCAAGCCCGCTATAGGACCCCATATAGTCGGCCACCATGCGGGTCAAGTGCTGGTTCTGGCTTTGAGAGCCGGATGCTGCTGCAGGCACCTCCTCTGTAGGCAGCGGTACTGGTGTGGCATAGAGCGCCTTTGTCAGAGACAGCAGGTTTGTTGGGCGCCTGCTGATGCTGGATGCAGGCACCTGCTGCTGTGCTGGCTGGACTGAGACAGCAGGGGGGGTGGGAGTCCGGGGGAAGGCTTCCTCCAAGCGCTGAACCAGAATCCGCTGCAAGTCCCTGATTCGGCGCACAGGGTCTCCTCCTACAGGCAGGAACTGAGCCAGCTTCCCCTTCAGCCGTGGGTCCAGCATCAGGGTGATCCAGATGTCCTCCAGAGCACTCATCTCCTTCACCCTTGGGTCTTTGCGCAGGCACTGCAGCATGTGCACTGCCATGGGGAAGAGGGCTGCCATCTCTGCTGACCTATCATCTTCTGCACCGCTGACAGTGCTGTCGTCCTCCTCTGATTCCGGAGCCTCATCTTGCTCTCTCCACCCCCGCACTACTGCAGCTGCACTCCGCTGTGCCCCCTCCTCTTTAAGGTCAGGGACCTCCAACTCCTCCAAGTCCTCCTCCAACTCCTCCGAATCCTCCTCCTGCTGCACAGAGGTGGACTGTGAAGTGTGCTGTTGCTGCTCCTGCTGGATCAAGGCTTCCTCTCCCACTTCCAGCAGAGCATCGAGGGCCTTGTCCAGCATGCACACAATGGTCACCCACTCACACAGCGACGCATGGTCCCGGCTGACCATGTTGGTGGCCTCCAGGAAGGGTGCCAGCACAAAGCACACCAGCTGCATTTTTCCCCACTCAGCAGGGCGGATGATGTCTGGGAGGTGGGTGGTGCCGGTCCCCAACAAGTTGGCATCCATTGTGGCTCTGGCCAGGTACAGGTTGACAGCCCGCCTCTGTTCAACCAGACGTTCCAACATCGCCAGGGTGGAATTCCAGCGTGTTGGAACGTCTATAATGAGGCGGTGCTGTGGGAGGTTCAGCTCCAGCTGCACGGCTGTAAGGGTCGCTGTGGCACCACCCGAGCGGCGAAAATGACCCACCGTTTTCCTTGCCGCTCCCAAAAGAGTGTCCATCCCCTGGTAGGTGTGCAGGAATTTCTGCACCACGTGGGCCAGACAGGGGATGTGGGTGAGGTTTCCCCGCTGGATGGCGGCAACCAAGTTTGCCCCATTGTCAGCCACCAACCAACTCTCCGACTCTGAGGCCTCTGGGGGTCAGCCAACTCCTCTCTTGCTCTCGGAGCTTGGCCAAGACGTGGTCTGCCGTCAGCTTGTTCTTGCCCACCGTGACCATCTGCAGCAGCGCTTGGCAGTGGTGGGCCTTCACGCTGCTGCTGAGGCGGGGTTGTTTGGCGGCGGATGGAACCGGATCAAAGCTGGAAGCTGCTGCACTTCCCCTGACCCTGCTGCGGGGTGGCACCACCCACCAGGGTGATGATGCTGCTTTCTCCTCTTCACCCCCTTCCACCAAACTGACCCAGTGCGCGGTAAAGGACAAATAACGGCCTGTCCCGAACCGGCTGCTCCATGAGTCCATTGTCACATGGACGCGCGCACCAAGCGCATGATCCAGCCCACGCTCCACGTTGGCCTTTACAAAGCGGTGCAGTGCTGGGATGGCCTTGCGTGCGAAGTAGTGCCGGCTGGGGATTGGCCAATCCGGCGCTGCGCACTGCAGGAGCGCACGCATCCGGCTCCCCTCCTGCACAAACGAGTACGGGAGGAGCTGGGAGGACATGGCCTGTGTCAGCAAGCCGTTCAGCTGGCGTATGCGACGGCTGCCGGGAGGCTGAGCCCTGACCACAAAAGAGTCACTCAGCAGGGTCTGGTGGTGGGGCGTTTTAGGCTTGCACGGGAAGCTGAGGAGGGAACAGAGGAGACCACTGAGGAGGACTGGCTGCCTGAACAGGCCTCAGTGTCAGCAGGAGTGGCAAAGCTGGTTATAGTGCTCTGACCTCTGCAAGGGCCAGCGCCAGCTTCCTTCAGCCTCTTGAATTCCTGATGCTCAGGTTTGTGCTTATTGCCCAGATGGTTGATGAAGCTGGAGGTGCCATAACTGGAGGGGTGAGACCCTCTGCTCAGCTTCACATGGCATAACTTGCACGTTACAAATTTGCTATCCAGTGAGGGCAGATGGAAAAACTGCCATATTGGGGATTGGAGTTTTCCCTTACGTGGCTCAGAACGGGATGCTGCTGTGGATTTTCTCCCGGTGGTGGTTGGGGCCTGGGGTTGAGTGGTGCAGCTGGTGGTAGTCGTGCCACTGACAGATGGAGCAGCAGCCTGCGGGTCACGTATTCCATGCCCACTGCTGCTCCTGCCAATCCCTGCAATGCTCAACCTGCGTGCCATACACACTGACTCCTCCTCCTCAGAGTCAGAGCTAAAATGCCCCTCCGGTCGCTGGTAGTCCGGGTCCTTCACCTCATCATCAAACTCCCCTTCGTAAAACTGCTGGGATGATGAGCCCGTCTCAAACTCCTCTTCTGCTGACACATCATGAACGGGCTCCCCCCCAACAATTACTGTCAGCATCTCAGACTCTTCTGTAAAGCCAATTTTGCTGAGAATATTTTCTCTAGGGCTAGGGCTGGTGGTGGTGGCCTCACTGTCACTGGCTTGCTCCTCGTCATGTGCCATCTGCTGCATCACAGACACGGCGTCCTTCTCCTCCAATCTGCGCCGCTGACCCTGCTTGAAAATTGACGCAACACGCTGCTGCGTCTCTGCAGCGTGACTGCCAGTGGGTAGCGGCGGAATGCCTGATGCGGCAGAACTGCTGCCAGAGGCCGCAATGCTGCTCACTCTCCTTCTGGCCTTGCCCCTCCCCCGTCTCACACTGCCAGTGCCAGACATAGTACAAGACTCACTGTCACTGATGAGTCGACGTCACAGATGATGTGTGTGGGGTACTTGGTGCACTTTTATTATTGGCGGCGGGCTTGGAAATGATCAGCAGATTGACAGACAGGAGTACAACAACTAAACACACTGACACTGCTCACTCAGCAGCAGCACAGCAGCAATAATCTGTAGTACTAGCACTGTCTGCAACTACACAATATAAAACCACAGTAGCAGTAGTAATAGCAGCCCAACCAGCAGCAAGGAGCCTGGAGTGTGTGCACACAGACAGAGCACACACAAAGACACAGGACCTAGTAGCAGGCACAGGCAGCTGCTGCAGCTTAAAAGACTGACTGACAAGACTGACTGACACTAACAATTTACACAGACTAGCTAAGCTAACTACAACACAGTAAAACAGAAGGTGTTTTAGTGTTAAAACGCTGGGTTATCACTGGGATAATGTACTTGCTTCAACCAAACACACTGGACAAACTATCTCAGTGGCAGTCACAAAGCAAGGACGAGATTCTTAACATGCCCCCCTCCTTATATACAGGAGGGACTGGCCAAGGTTCCCCTCTGTGATTGGGTGCTTGGGCTTAGGCTGGGAGCGCTCTGATTGGCTGAATGACGTTAGTGTTGGGCGAACACCTGGATGTTCGGGTTCGGGCCGAACAGGCCGAACATGGGCCAGATGTTCGGCATGTTCGGCCCGAACGCCGAACTCAATGGGAGTCAATGGGACCCCCGAACATGCCCATTTTGGGGGCCCCATGGGGTCGCAGGCATAAGGGGGGAGCATGCCCCGGTCGCGGGGGGGGGTCGGAAATTCCCCCCACCCCCTCCGCTAGCGCTCCCCCCTCTGCCCGCTTCCCCATACAAAAAGTTTGAAACAAGTTCAATAGTACCTGGGCTGGTGGCACTGGCTGGCAGTGGAGTGAGGAGGAGGAGGAGTCCGAGTAGCAGAGTGACGTTGAGGCCGGGCAGCGAGCGGTTCAGCGCTAGTACCCTTGTGGTACTTCCGCCCTTTCTCTGACCTCACGTCCTCTGCGTGATGACGCATACGAGGGTACGCGTGATGCGTACCCTCGTATGCAGAGGACGTGAGGTCAGAGAAAGGGCGGAAGTACCACAAGGGTACTAGCGCTGAACCGCCCGCTGCCCGGCCTCAACGTCACTCTGCTACTCGGACTCCTCCTCCTCCTCACTCCACTGCCAGCCAGTGCCACCAGCCCAGGTACTATTGAACTTGTTTCAAACTTTTTGTATGGGGAAGCGGGCAGAGGGGGGAGCGCTAGCGGAGGGGGTGGGGGGAATTTCCGACCCCCCCGCGATCGGGGCATGCTCCCCCCTTATGCCTGCGACCCCATGGGGGGCAGTATTCGGCCGAACAGGGCCCTGTTCGGCCGAACAGGGGCCCTGTTCGGCCATGCATTCAGTAGTTCGGCGAACCCCGAACAGTTTGGCCGAACACCACCAGGTGTTCGGCCGAACTCGAACATCACCCGAACAGGGTGATGTTCTGCAGAACCCGAACAGTGGCGAACACTGTTCGCCCAACACTAAATGACGTCATGGACATCATGTCCATGGTTACAGTACCCGGATTCGGATATCCGACCAGTATCCGCGGGTATCCGGGTTATGCGACCAACTATCCGCATAGAGCTATCCGGATTTCCGTCCAGCTATCCGGAATCCGGATCCGATCGGATAGGCCTAAAAAGTTCGGATATCCGAGTCTATTCAGATATCCGGTATCCTGATGAGCAGCACTGAGTATAATACATGTGTTATGTAATTAGATCAAGTATTTATCTACTTATATATGTGTTTTTTCCCTGGCATAGTATGGCTGATCCTACTGCTTTAAGTTACCTCCTCTGTAGTTTTTTCCACATGAACTTAATTAACAGCCTGTCTTTAACTTTAGAATTCTGTAGGTTTTTTTAAGGATTAAAATATTAACTTTAGAGATCTCTCCTTAAATTAAAGATGGAAGAGCTAAGTTTACTACATGCCTTATCACCATGGTGATAACTCTAGAACAGTGGTTCTCAAACGAAGGCCCGCGGGCCGAAAGCGCCCCCCCCCCCCCCGAGGCTTTTTTACCGGCCCCCACACACAAAGTGTATTTCTTATAGATGCAGTCAGCTACATCTTTAAATATTGGTGGTCTACATATAGAATAGCAGTGCTGGCACTACCCATCCACAAGGAAGCCAGAAAGCGGTAATTCGCTGGTTTCCCATCAAATTCCACATCAGATGACACTCTTGTCCAATTGGACTGCAGGTTGTCACCTGGGTATGCTTCACTATCTGGCCCACAAAGACTTCTACATAATTTTATGTATACTTCGGGCCCCCCAGCAGTCTGAAGTATATTGACCTGGCCCTCGACCCAAAACGTTTGGGGACCCCTGCTCTAGAAACAGCTCAGAAATGTTATTAAAGACAGGAGGTAAGCTTAGTGAATTGAGGCCAATATCTCATAAGTTTATCAGATTTGCTTTAAGCCCTATGCCACTAAAGTCATAAGATAATACACCATTTCCCTATTTACAAAATAATGTAAAAATACAGTAAGTGATATTGAAACAGTGAATCATACTTTGTAAGACATTACGATTCTGTCTGCCATTATAAACTCCGTTGGTGAAGTGGTGAAGTATTAGGATCCAAGAGTGCATATGATGTGATTATTGATTTGGTGAAGAAAATAGTAATAAATAATAACAACAACAATAATAATAATTTTCACCATCCTTATAAGTTGCCAGGTGAATGTTTGATGGGGTTAAGAACACATTATACGGTACACTCATAACTAGATATAGGTATTCTCTGTGATGCTACTGTACCATGAATAGTTGTCACTTTTGCAGGGCAAGCAGAAAATTGCCTATTCATCTTCATTTCCCTACAGTCCATGTACTATGGGAACATAATGCAGACATTACTGAGCTACTTATCATATGATTTCACTGCTGTTTGTTTTGAGATTTAAATATATACTGTCTTTTTTTTTACTTTTTAAAGGGACAGTATCAGTTGCACACATATGTGCTGACATAGTACTGTACAGCATAAGTGATTATTGTTTGTGTAAATCCCAGTTGTTTTAATTTACCTCAGCTTATCTAACATCTGTTTTCTTTTATCTGTAAGGAGAAGCAGCAGGAAAACAAGAAAAGATTGGAAGTGAAGCCATAGCAAATTCACTGAGCAGAGACTGATATCATGCCTCCTAGCCTTCTCCGATGGGAAAGACAGACATCTCTCTGAGCAAAAGCCATGCCTTTGACACGTCCCTGGTCATATTTCTATTCAGTCAGGCAACACAAACCATCAGTTCTTCATCCACCAAAAAACATAAACAGATCACGCACTTGCAAATTCCTACAATGTCATGGAAAAACAAAAAAATAACTCTGTGATGATCATGAGGACAGCTTTATTTATATGACACATGCAGTGAGAGATATATAGAGGCGGCCATAGTTATTGCCTTCTAAATGATGCCAGTTGCCTGCCTGCCCTGCTGATCCTCTGCCTCTAATGCTTTTAGCCATAGACCCTGAACAAGCATGCGGATCAAGTATTTAGAAATAAAAAAAGAACACAATATTTTTACGGAATAACTTATAGTAGTAAACCAGAGGCAATTGTACTTGCATAGGTAACACAGAAATATATATATCATTTTTTATGTCATCAGCAGTGGATTTTTATGTTGAAAGATATAACAGGTTTGTCTGTGATTGTTGTAGCCGCATTTAATGACACAGATATAAATGGCAATAAAAATGATCTTTCTAAGTGCAATATTGGAAAGATATAACCCCTGAAATGATATACCCTAAAAATGACTTAATCAAAGTAACCGGGATATTGTAGTAGCCACAAATAGAATGAAACGAATAATGAGGCCAAAAGGCAGGAAAAATACAGCAATTATTACATTAAGGAAATATAGTGCAACCATAATTGAAATCAGGCCATTTATTGTAACCAGAAATATTTCCATGATTTAGCCGATATAAACATGATACAGCTGATATATATAAATAACGGGCCCCCCATTTTACCACTTCTAGCTGCTAATCACAACAAATACCATTGAATTCTATGGCGGAGCCCTTTTTACACAGAGGGCTCTGGAGCCCTTTTTAACCTCTTGAGGACCACAGTGTTTAACTCCCCTAAAGACAAGTGATTCCCCCCCCCCCACCCTGTTCTTCCCACCAACAGAGATTTCTGTTGGTGGGGTCTGATCGCCCCCCAGATGTTTGTGTATTTTTTAACAAATATTTTTGTTATTGATTTATGATTAAATTTGTGTACTTTTTTATTTTAATCCCTCTCCCTCCCTCCCCCCCCCCCCCACCAGCCAATCAGTGTGATCGCTGTCATAGGCTTCGCCATCTAACAGCCATCGCCACTGGGAGACTGAAGGTGGAGCTGAGCTCCGCCTACCAAGTGGAGATGCGAGTGCAGCATGCACGCAATCTCCTGCAATATGCCGATCGGCCACGCCCATCGGCCATGGCCACGCCCATAGGTTAAATGATACCCAGCTGATCTTTCTGTTTTCAGTAGTGTGTGAATCGCAGTATCATACATCTGAAACAAACATGTGGCTAATCCAGACAGACTCAAGTCAGGAACATCTCATTTGCATGCTGCATGCTTGTTCAGATGCTCAGCAGGACTGACAGGTAACTGGTATTGTTTTTCCCAATATATTTTCAAAAGCTGTTTCTTATGATGATAACTATATGTAATTTTCAGTGTTGAACAGTAGAGTGGGAGTCTAGTTTTATAACAGTCTAGATTTTTTTTAATATGTTAAGAACAATTGCGCAACACCCTGCAAAATGTTTACCAGAAACATAGAATCTATACATATGTTTATATAAAGATACACTGCAATGTGTGCCTGAAAAATAATGCATTGCCCAATTGCTACAATATTGTGGTACATATTTAGAAAATAATCTGTGTTGTCCTCACCAGCTTAATTTGTGGTGATTTTTGACATGGAAAAGGGAAAGCCAATATGTGTCCGACTGCTATGGGCAAACTCAATGGGCTCGATTCACAAAGCGGTGATAACCCAGTTAAAGACTTTAGGCGTGATAACCATTTTTATCATGCCTAAACTCAGTTTAGGCATGATAAGTTTAGGCATGATAAGTTTAGGCATGATAAGTTTAGGTGTGATAAGTTTAGGCATGCTAAGTTTAGATAAGTTTATTACGCGCGCAAAGTCCCGCACGCAAAGCAGCGCCAATAAACTCTATGCAAAGTGCACCAGACTTTGCTAGCGCAAAACTTTTGATCAGCTGTGCACTGCGGTGCTAACCCAGTTGGTTCTTAAACTTATCACGCCTAAAAACGTATCACACCTAAACTTATCATGCCTAAACTTATTACACCTAAATTTATCACACCTAAACTTATCATGCCTAAACAGAGTTTAGGCGTGATAAAGGACTTTTCACCACGGTGCTAACTGTTAGCACCGCTTTGTGAATCAGGCCCAATATGTTAACTTTCAAAGTATTTTCAATTAAAAAGGAACACACTATTTTTACCGATTGTCTTTGTAGTTTAAAGTGAACCTCCAGACTAAAAATCTACTCAGCAGCACTGAAAAGGCTTGTGTCATGCTCACCAGCAGGCATTCTGTCTGGCGAGGCTTAGCTTCGTGCAGATTAACTCCCAAAGATGCAGATGCCCAGGATTTGATGCAAAGTGGTGCTTTATTTACAGTGAAGGTATGTACATGAAAAACATTCAGAGTAGATTCCAGAAAGTTCAGGACAAGAGCAAACACATGGGCTATAACTCTAAGAAGTCAGGCTGGACTGGAGTAAACAGACAGATTATAAATCCAAGTACTCAGGCAAGACAGGAACAAGCACTGAGGCTGCACAAGCATGGAGGACAAACAATGTGAAAGCAAAGGCTGCTGGGAAGTCTGGATCTTAAATACTCCACTAATGAGGCTGTTCAGACACTCCCACACAATCTTACTGCAGTAGTGAGAAACAGAACTGGGAATCCTCACACACACAGAATTCCATTGCAGCAATGTGCAGACAAAAACAAATGGACAGTCAGCCCCTCACTGCAATGACAGGCAGAACTGAGAATACTCACAGACTTGCATACAATTCCATTGCAGTAATGTGCAGACTGAAGCAAATGCAAAGTCAGCCCATCACTGCAATGACAGGCAGAACTGAGGATCCTAACAGCTTGGTGTTTCTTGAACAGTTTTACAGCATCAGAACTTTATTGTCTTACCCAAGCCTCATTTTTAGCTGAACAGAAGCTAAGCTCTACCCCATCAAAGAAATCTGCCTAGACATTTTTCCCCTGATGCTGTGGAAAGCATGATGGGATTTCTGATGTTGTTGTTTTCGTTGCCTATCACGTGCAGCTGGGAGGGGTGATCAGAACACAGGACAGTTGGAACTGTGTCTCATGCTCTCTGTCACCTTCTTTCAACCAACATGATGGCTGCCCCCATGAAATCACAAACATGCCTGTTCTTTTAAAACAGGATGGGTAAGAGATTATATTACCTATCTATTTTAATTAACATAACTAATGTAACTTAATGACAGTATGTTTGTTTAGGCTGAAGTACCTCTTTAAGTCATCCAGGTCAAGGAATAACTTATGGTAGTAAATCAGAGGCAATTGTACTTGCATGTGCATGTGGTACTTCTGACTAGAGATTTGAGTACAGCCATGTTCTTGCACCCAAGGGTGGTTGGATGTAATTGTGTGTCTCTCCAAATGAACTACAAAGTTTGGGAACAGAAACGCAGTTGATAGAAACCCAAGGGTCAAGATCATAGGGTAAACAAAGCACTAATGCTTCTAGCAGGATGTCAGGTACAGCAGTAGTGTTGGGGTATGGATTTAGCACTGGGGTCCTACCCTAAGCTATTTCCTATGCATTAGACTAATTTATCACAACGCCATGATCATAAATCTGGCACCAAACCTCTCAGCAAAGCCAGAGCTTCCCCCTCTCCATTTTATGGACCATATGGATGGTATAGCTCAAGGTATGAAGCCCCATATAGTCTGGGTTCTGAATTCTGGCTATACCAGCTTGCATGGGTGACAAGGGGTTTTAGACTTGGAAGGGGGGACACCACATTTTTTTTATGCAGATAAGAAGTATATTTGCCAGGGATCCATATACTGTACATCAGTATTGCGGTTGTACAGCGATCCCTGACAAAAAATTGCCACTTTGTCCCAAGGTTTCCTGGGGGTCAGTATTTAAACTGTGCCAGGAACCCCCTGTAGGAACTCCACTGCTGTTTCTGCAGATACATGTACATTTTTGCTACTGATGGGTGGATACATTCATCTGTCATTTAACCACATTTGAACACAGCTTTTCCTATTGTAACTTTAAAATAGATTTTCTCAAAAACTGTAAGGTCTTTTTGAAATGTTCTCCCTTGTTGCCAATATTCTGCACGTAAAAGGGAAAGAGGCGCCCTGATGTAATAAAAGCATCTAAAATCAGCTTAAAATCGAAAAGTGATATGAGGTAGCTTACCTCAATGACGAAACCTCTGTAGTTAATACAAGGGAGGCTCCCTATGCTAGATGATCTTTTCTATTTGGCACTTTTACTGGCCTGATGAAGCGGGCTGAGACCCGCGAAACGCGTTGCCTGTGCTAATAAAAATCCCTTGTATTAACTACAGAGGTTTCGTCCTGTCTGAGGGGAGGTGGCAGACCACCAGTGGAGTCCCCACAGTGGACTCTGTCCCCTTTTTTCCACTAAGAGAGCGACCATCCTTCCGGTTCTGGCTAGGACCACCCCGAGTGGAGTCGGGTTTATTGTCTCCATCTGCTTCCTGTGGTTGGTTGCCCCAAGCAACCTCCCTTTGTGAGTAGTGGTTTTAATTTATTTTCTTTTATTGTGGTCATTGACATATTGCACTATTGGGCTCCCGTTTTTTGTCTCCTGTGACTTTTTCTACAGGGTGTTCATCCACCCCTACTACAATTGCTTGCCAATATTCTACTCAGCATGCTTTGCTATTAACCACTTAGGTCGGTGTCATTAACTTCAATGCAATTGACAAAAGTGTTGGTGAAAATTTGCGGTACCGCCTGAAGGTTTAATAAAATGCCCGCAAGACTACCAGATGTGTTCTTGCTCATTCCTGGTACACAGGCTTTGAGGACATTGACAATAAATGATAAAATGTATGTAAGGGACTATCTTTCTTGGGACTAAACTGAAAATTTTACAGGAGTTTCAGGGATAGACAAACTGACATTATTTGAAGCTAGCACCATGAATTCAGGTACTGGGAACACTGGTTTACTACAGAGTTAGCATAGGACTTGAACAATTGAAAGCCCTCTCTGCATAATGCAGGACAATATAAATGTATCCTTATCACCACTGTTGTATTACTACGCAGTGTATATGGCAATATTTGATTTGTACACTATTTTCAAAACTGCACATTATTGTAGTGTTCTACTTAATGATCAATGCTATATATATCCTGGCAACAAAAAGAGCTTATCGTGGTCAAACTAAGTGAAAGCGCCTCACTGGGATTATGTGTTTTATTGTCAGCTAACACCAGCCGTTCTGGATGCTTGCCTGGCTTATAGGTGCGAAAAGAGATATTTTGCATATTCGGTAGTAGTGCATTGTGGGAAATGTTCACTTAGCTGAATTATTGCAAGTTTCCTCCTGTTTTAAGAAGGCAAATTTCCCCAAACATTGCTTATTAGTAGGAGGGCTTTTTGGTCTCCTTTACCCCCCTATACATTCCTAGTGGTTTGGGTCACCCCAAGCTGCTTGGTTATGGTGTTGTACACACTTGAAAGATTAATGAAAGATCAGTATCTGCAAAAGATCCGTTCCTGCAAAAGATCAGTTCCTGCAAAACATCCGTTCCTGCAAAATGCATTCATAGTCTATGATATCTGCAGATCTCATACACACCTTGTTTAACAGACATTCATCTGCATATCTGACAATCATCTGCAGATCTGAAGATCCATACTGGTGGAAACAAGGTGTGTATGAGATCTGCAGATATCATAGACTATGAATGCATTTTGCAGGAACGGATCTTTTGCGGGAACAGATCTTTTGCAGATACTGATCTTTTGAATGTGTACAGCATCTTTGTGTACATCATCTTGCAAAGATTTTTATCTGATGGGGAGTTCAGCTCAATAGAATAGACTGTGTAGAGTAGGCTCTCGTACTACACGGAAGGTTGTAAAATTGGTCTAAAGGTGCGTACACACGCACTACATAAGCCAATGACGGGTCCGTCGGACCCTCCCATTGCGCGGACTTTCAACAGACAGTAGTGCGTGTGTACGCATTGTCGGCGGACTGATAAGGCTGTTCCTGAACGATCCGCTCTCAGCGGATCGTTCAGGACTATGTTCTACTAGCAAAAACTATGTTCTACCAGCAACATACATAATGTGTATGTAACAGTAACACAAGTTACCTATTTGCAGAATGAACATTATGCACTTTAAGTAACACCTGCTAAATTGTTTGTGTGCTGTCGGTACACATTAAAATATGGTGCAAACTGTATAGCTTGCTATCACTTTTTAACAGACATGTAAAAATACTTATTGACAGCCATGTTTATAGTTGGGTTCATTCATAGCTAATATATTTTGACCTGCATTTAAAAAAAAAAGACAGCTGTCTGCATTTTCCGGATAATGCACGTTATTGTAGCTACTATATTATTTTTTATGTGAATGCACACACTTGAGCGCTCATGTGCTAAAAACATGCACCTACGAAAAGCATAGGATAACGAAATGGAATAGTGGGAACATAACCTTAACCTGCCCTTAATCTGTCCTATCAGCTAGAAAACTGGTGGATTTTTTTCCCCATGTTGTGTAAGTCATTTGCAGAGGAGGGGGGTAGGAACAGACAAGTGTATAGACTGACAGTTCTATGATTCTAGGCTCTTCCAACTATGGGCTTGGCTGGAGAAAACTTCAAAACTTTGTCAGAAAAAAACATTTCACTGCTGTATACATTATATATATATATATATATATATATATATATATATATATATATATATATATATATATATATATATATATATATATACACACACATACTGTCAGGATGGAAAATATTACCTCTGCTGCGGACAGCAGCACGACTGCTGCTTCCGCGTCTGACGTCACGGAATCCGCCGTCGCGCTGTCACAGACATCGTTGCTGGGCTCTGGAAGGACAGGCCTCTCCTCTGCACATCAGATTAGGTCAGCACGCTCACGGGTGGGGCGGCAGGACCCTTATAGCTTGAGGAGACGGGTCAGCTGATCTTGCGGTCAGCTGACACCGACCTGCCAATCACACGCTGCTGATTGGTTCAGCCCTCTGGGCGGGCGGCTTGAATTTGCTTTCTGTATTTAACCACTTTACCCCCGCGCGTACGTATTTCTCCGCCCCTTTTTCCATCCTTTAAAAACCAGGGACGGAGAAACACGTACTTTCCGCGTTCCCGACGCTGCCCGCGCTCCCGCTCGTAAACACGCCGCCCGCCGCTAGTAAAACCGCCGCCGCCCGCTCGCCCAGAGATCAATGAACGGGAAAATCCATTCCCGTTAGTTGATCTAAGCCCCGCAATGATCAGCTGCTCTCCTATGGGCAGCGCGATCATTGTGAGAAAAAACTCACGTGTCCAGCCTCCTTATTCTTCCTCCAAGCTTCCGGAAGGAAGCTTGGAGGTCGCATTAAAACAAAAAGTTACTGTGGCCATCTTGTGGCCAAATAGTAAACTACACCCTACACATTTTTCACATACAAATAAATGACTTTTACACATAAAATTAACTCATTACCTCCCACACTCCCCATTTTTTTTTTTTTGTAATTAAAAAAAAATTAAAAAATTTACAATTAAAAAAAATACATAAATAGTTACCTTAGGGACTGAACTTTTTAAATATTTATGTCAAGAGGGTATAACACTGTTACTTTATAAACTATGGGCTTGTAATTAGGGATGGACGCAAAACTGAAAAAAATGCACCTTTATTTCCAAATAAAATATTGGCGCCAAACATTGTGATAGGGACATAATTTAAATGGTTTTATAACCGGGACAAAAGGGCAAATACGTTTCATGGGTTTTAATTACAGTAGCATGCATTATTTAAGAACTATAATGGCCGAAAACTGAAAAATAATTATTTTTTTCCCCACATTTTTCCTATTTTCCCATTAAAACACATTTAGAAAAAAATAATTCTTGGCATAATGTCCCACCTAAAGAAAGCCTAATTGGTGGCGAAAAAAACAAGATATAGTTCATTTCATTGCGATAAGTAATAATAAAGTTATAGACGAATGAATGGAAGGAGCGCTGAAAGGTGAAAATTGCTCTGGTGGTCAGGGGGTAAAACCCCTCAGTGGCGAAGTGGTTAAGCTTGGAAATGTCATTTGCTTATTGTCTGTTGTTGCTGAAACTTCGCAGTGAAAGCTCTCAGACCTTAGTCAGATCCGTGTGTGTTTGAATCGGCAAGACCCCGGGGATTCGCACTAGCATAGGAAAAAACATATTATATTGTTATTGATTATTACTGTGTATGACCTTTTGCCTGTACCTCTGATTACTCTCTTCTTTACGATTCTGTACCTCTGCCTATCTGATCTGTTGCCGACTACTGCCTGATTACTTACACCGACTTTGCCTCACGACTCTGTACCTTGACTGACCGTACTGTTATGACATTTGCCTGAACAACCTCTCTCTTAAAGTGATAGCCTCTGTCATGAAGGGCTATCACTTTCACGTATTACTGAATATTACTGTGCACCAAATCACGTGTGATCACACTTTGAATAAAATACTGACTATTGTGCTGAAAGAGCTAGTTTTGATCATCAGATACATCACTGATCATTACACATACAGTATTCAGCTTGCAGTTTTCCTATGTGACTATTTGTAGAAAATGGCAAATAGAAGTGTAAAGAGCTTGTTACCGGCCAATGCATTAGTGCAGGTGTTAAAAATCAGTTACAACGCCTCCTACCCTGCTCTGTGCAGCTAACTATCATGCATCAGGATGAGAATTTATTTCCAATCTTTACTGTAAACACATCATACTGTTACCATTGTCGCAAAGACATGCAAACCAAGCAACACTCTGATCTGAAAAATTAAAATTCTTAGATGGTTGCAAACTATTTTTTTTTAATATCATTGAACTAAAAGAATAGTCGACACACGGTATGCTTATGGCAACTAAATTCATATTTAAAAAAACGCAACTTGTCTTTAAATATCGGTGTGTTGCTGATCTTACCTATTCTCATAAAAAACTGAATCGGATCCAAAATCAGTTGCAGTTTCATAATGTTTTTATCATTGCCTAAACATTGTTCTCTTGGCATTACTCTTACTGGTTTTACACCTTCTATAAACACACACATAAAATACAGATTACGCAGTGTGTAATGCTACTTTTTAAAACTCGTTTATAAACTCGCAGTCTGTTGAATATATAATCTTCAAGTGTTTAGAAGAGATTTTTCACGACTTCCCTTTCCTTTTTCAGTCGAAATACCTATCAAGTTTAATTGTGCATCTTGTTTAAATGAAACCTACAGAACAGTTAAATGTAATTAAAAATAGTTTCAGCAGCTGTGGAATTAATAAATACTTTTAGAAGCACAGTGTGGTTTCTAGGTCATTTTCAGCTGAAACTTATGGAAAATAAATGCTACGGTTCATCTTTATTCCCATAGTTCCCCAAGGCAAATTAAGCAGCTGTGATGCCCGGATCAGTAACACGCAGAAATATATATTTTTTTTAAATGGCATTTTTTTGTTTGACCTTCTCGGTTGAATGCTGTAAAAGTTCTTTATTGCTTTGGGATGTTTACACTCAGTTATCTTTGTGGACTACTAGACTACGTGGTCAAACAACTGTTTTAAGAACAGAACCTAAGGTTATTAGTCACATGTACAGTATATCATCCATTTTTTTTTCAGGCATTGTAAATACAAAAGCTGGTATGGTAATGCAGTTCTGTTAACAGCTTGGCATGATTTTAAAATGCAATTTCATCTTCATGTTAAATGGATTTCATGATGTTATTCAATGTTTTCTAACTTGCTTTTTTCATGACTTTATCTAGTCATGCTCAAATCAAGTATCACCCAAACCATTATTCACTGAAGCAATCATGAAGAAAATATTACGCTGAAACAGCACTGAACATTCCCTTCTACATCAATGGATGCACAACCGTTAACAGAACATAACTTCACAAATCACATCTAAAGATAAACTTCCACATAGACATAAACCATGGACATAAATACAGATGTCATCTGAATAATATACTAACAGCGCTTCTTGTTAGATGATGTATGTTAGACTTTAAATCCAACATTTTGTAAGGCATTGGTTTATTTCATGAAATGGTCTCACAATGACAAGCAGAACATTATTATATAAGGTTTCCCTCAACTTTTAGAAGTTTATGGATGTAGGGATCTGTAACTATGTTCCGTTGTTTACTTGTCAACTTCCATTCTAGCTAGTGTCCTATTGTTCTTATTGTACAAATGACATGTATTACTTATGTCATATTTCACATCTCACAGCAGCGTGTGCTACTACAAAGCTTTGTTCCAGTGAAAGACAGCAAGTGCCAAAACCCTGTATAGATGCATTCATAGATGGAATGTTGATAGATAAGCTTACAACCGGTTATAAAAGAACCAGAAAAGAATACTTCTTTGAAAACTGTGAAAACATTGAAACTATTAAGATATGCATTTGAATAGAGTTATTTTAATATTGGCTAATGGTAAATAATATTAATTCCAGTATTTGTATACCGCTTTTCTCCTGTCAGACTCAAAGTGCTTGAGGGAGAAGCCACTAGCAGTGTTAGGGAGTTAGCCCCAGAACTCCTTACTGAATAAGTGCTGGCTAACTGAATAGGAAGAGATGAGATTTGAACCCAGGTCACCTATGTCACTGTAAGGCCTGGCAACCTATCCACCCACGAATCAGCCTCAATGTCCCAATCTACCTCCGCCGTCTTCGCCTTGTGTGGCGCGTCCCTGCTTGAACGGGAGGTGAGAGACAACACCTACCCGACTTCGGTTACACCCAGGCCTTTAGGGCGCAAGATATTGAGGCTGAATGCAGGGTGGGTATAGATAGATCACCAACACCAAACAAGAAACAAAAGCAGAGTCCAATAACAGTCCGGGGTCAAACACAGGTATCCGAGATTCGCAGTACAGAAGGAGCAGGCAAGAGAGTAGTCGAGAGTTTCCGGGGTCAGTTCAGGCAGTGAGCAAGGAAGGTCCAAAATCAGGCAGAGGTCAAAAAGCCAAGTAATCCAACAAAGAATAGTTTTCCAACCAGGATACACGCACCCAGCAGCTAGACTAGCTAACGCTATCACGGGCAATGACAGGAAGCACTCAGCAGACTTATATACTACATGCAACCAATCAGTGGCCGGCCACATGCATACAGCAGCCAATCACATGCAGGCATAAATCAGCTGACAGTGAGATCAGCTGAAACAGATGACCACAACAGGTCAGCTGACCCACCCAATGCTGACTAGCAAAGCTTTCTGAGTGTATTAACCATAGCACAGTGGTCAAGCTCTCCACCTCTGATGTGGGAGACCAGGGTTCAATCCTAGGCACGGTCACAAACTATAATTTTATATTATTAAAATAAACCCCTGCTAAGTGTTAGCTGACTCTACCTCAATCGTCGCCTCAGACCATACTGCGGCCGAGAGGAGCGGATCCTTACAGTCACAGGCAGAACCCTTAAGCATTACACTATCCAGGCTAAATAATGAATAAGACTAAGAAACAACTAACTAATTCAACCATGGAATTGCAGTAACCTGGTGCAAAGATTCTCTCTGTTTTTGAAATGGGATGTTGGTGTGGTTGCTCCATAGCAGTTACTTTGTGCTTTTGGCTTTTGCCTACCTGTAACTGAGGAGTTCCTTCTTTTATGTTGCAGGTATGTCATGCCATATTTTGAGTAGACCAAATAAAGAATTGGCAGTGGTCTGTTTGATCTCAGTTTAATCTATAATAAACCATAAATGCCCTTACTCTAAGCACAGTTTGGGACAATTCACACGGACCATTGCAGGACATTGGAGCTATCATTAAAGTGCAGCACATTCAAGTTAATAGGCGGTGCCTGTACCATCATTTACCATTGCTTGCGCGCAATCTTGATGCTTTCCCATCATTTTAGCCGTCCTTGAAAGCGGCATGCAGATGCCCGTGTGAACCGGCCCTTATCTATTTCCCCACAAAGTGCAGTCAAATATCCTATCTAATAATATCCTGTCCCTGTGTCTATGTATTGCGCTACTGCGCATGTGCAGGACAGACAGCTGTTGAGACAGGAGGACAGGGCCAGGGAACCGGGTGGACGGGTGCGTGCGTGCAGCGGTTGGGTGCACGTGCATGCACACTGAATGGCAAAGGCGTGAAAAGACCTAGAGCCCATTTTTAAATGGGCTTAGGTCAACTAGTCCCTACATAAAATGCCCAGATAGAGAGAAAGAGATTTGGCTACTGCTGTTTAGTGGCCCTCCAGTCCTTGCTGGCAGATGAAAATGATAGCAATGGCAACTCCTAGCTACTAAAGTAGCTAAAAAAAGAGACAAGGATTGGATGGCAGGGAAAATGACAGTGCCAATCTATGGCTGTGATATTGGAATCTCTTCTCTAACTTCTCTGTGCATACAAGATGAAATCACTGTTATTTACAACTGCAAGCATGGATCAATGGCATAGTAGGCTGCTGTGGCTGAATCTCTGTATGAAGTAACCCTAGGCAAATTTTGTGCACCTATACCATGTACTCCCATGAAGTTTCCCTATACTGAGATTTGGTACTGCTAGGAGCTCAGGATACAGGTTCAGAGGTGCATAGATGGAAACTGGGCAGTTGAGAAAGTGAGAGATTGTGTTGGTGCTTGAACACTAGTGCCGGCGAACTTCCGTGGTTCGCGATCACGGAGAACCGCAAACTTTTCCGAAAGTTTGATTCGCCCCCGTAGTGCACCATTAGGGTCAACTTTGACCCTCTACATCACAGTCAGCAGGCACATTGTAGCCAATCAGGCTACACTCCCTCCTGGAGCCCCACCCCCCCCCCTTATAAAAGGCAGGCAGCGTCAGGCATTGGACTAACTTGTGTGCCTGCAGTGATTAGAGAAGGGAGAGCTGCTGTGCAGAGACCTATAGGGAAAGCTTAGTTAGGCTCTTGTAGGCTTCTTAGCTTGCTCCTTGCTGATTTTTATTGCTAAAAAAGCACCCCTCAACAGCTCTTTTGAGAGCTAATCTTGTTCTTGTGATCTATTTTGTGTGTGTGTATGTCCCACAGACACTTGTGTTGCATAGACAGCCTTGGTAATTCCTACTGTGTGTGCCACTGCCAGGCCCAGCACATTCAGTGACTACCTGTGTGTGTGACAGGTGCACATTGTAATACCCATCACTGCATATACCTACCTGTTTTTTCACTTCAGTGCACCCACCTACCTACGTGAGCACACGCAGTGTCACTGTGCCTGTCCGGTACATGTCTGTGTGTGACAGGTGCACATTATAATACCCACCACTGCATATACCTACCTGTTGTTCACAGTGCACCCACCTACCTACGTGAGAGCACGCAGTGTCACCGTGCCTGTCCGGTACCTGTCTGTGTGTGACAGGTGTACATCGTAATACCCATCTGTAACATGCAGCGGGGATGCCACCACGGCGGAGAGCGGCATGTCAGCCATCTCTGCATGTCAGCCGGCGGCGGCCTCCACCTTGCTCTCACAGACAGGTCCTTCGGCCGCACATAGGGCACGGGCTACGCGTGCGCGCGCCCGGCGGCAGGACCTTTATGCAGCTAGACGGAGAGTCAGCTGACTCGCCGGTCAGCTGACTCCAGCTAGCTGCCAGGTTGGCTGAGCGGCTGGGTGGCGCTGCAGAAGAGCTCCCTGCATAAAAGGAGCTGTTTGTCAGTTGCTCTTCATCTGCTGTTGTGAATACCTTGTGTGCTAGTGCTCAGACCTTAGACTAGATCCCTGGTGTTGATGCTAAGGATTTCACACCAAGATTAGGACATTGCTGATATTGTATTTGATTTCCTGTGTATGATTCTTGGCTAACTCTGACTCTGATCCTGCTTTCTGACTCTGTACTTCTGCCTATCTGCCTTAACTGTTGCTGAAAATTTTGCCTGATTACCGACTACTCTCTTGCCTTACGATTTTGTACCGATAGTTACCTCTCTGTTGCTGAACCTTCTGCCTGATTACCGACTACTCTCTTGCCTTAAGATTTTGTACCGATACTTACCTTTCTGTTGCCAACTCGATTAGTCTGACTCCTCTACTCTCACCAGAGGGCCCTTGTCTCTGGTGAGGGGCTCTGTACTGTTAGGGCCCTCTAGCTCCTCTGGAGAGGTACAGCCAAGCCTATCAGTACTACTGTTGCACCAAACACCACATTATTGTATTCCTCTGCTATACTAGTATTATTGGTGATTCTGCAGGTCACTACATAATCTGGTATAGAGTCTGCATTATTGGTGATTCTGCAGATCACCATATAATCAGACATTTGAGTCACTACACAATACCTTTACAGAACAGCAGACCAACATTATGGACGCACTACACAGCCAGGTGGAGGCCTAAGCCACTTCAGTAAATAACCTCATTGGGGTGGTTAATACGCAACTAACCCAGAGCACTCAATTGTCTGGGTCAGTACAGGCCCTCCAAACGGCCGTCAACACAATGCGATCCCCCTCAGCCATAGACCTTCACATGTCGGTACCCGAGAGATTTTCAGGGCACAGCTCTGATTTCCAAAACTTTTGAAATCGAGTGTGTTAGAAACTGTTCTAAATCACCTTGCTTCGACACCATCAACATCTTATAGTTGCGTCTCACAGACTGTGAGATAACTTGACTCTCAACACAGCAAGCAGGAGATAGACTTTTCTCAGGCTTCTTCAATGCTTACGGAGTTTATTCAGGAAACAGAAATACAGATAGATACAGTTCATCATGTCCTAGCCATGCCAATCTTCATGTTGCATTACAAGCTTCTTGATTAAACTTCCTGCTGAAGTCAATCAGGTACCTTCTTTCTAACCTATGTTATACTAGACTACCTATGTACAGCATACATTATATCAGATTACAGAAAGGAATGAACATACTTAGAGGTCCCAGTCAGCATTGCGAGTTAGTGTGAAAGTAAGAAGCAGAGTGAGCTCCCATAGATCACTCGGCTTTTAATACCGACTAGGAAAGAGTTAAATATGACATCATCTTCGCCATCCCCTAGACCAGACTATTGGTGGACCCCCTCGTGGTGTCATCATCCACACCTACTCGATTAATATTCAATGAGGCTTTTGACATACATACAAGAATGTGGGTATTTATAAAACATGGCTGATGTTTATTGTTCTAGTGGCGTACATGCCCAGGTCAGGGAGACCTGTGGCTTTGTCCATAGAACAGCTTCTTGGTATGTTCTAGTTCTGCTGACAGAACTGCGGATTTTCTCTCTAAGAGAAAATCCCCTTAAAGGGCAGGTCTGCTCCTCAAGCCTTTTTGACTAACTCAGTCCAAATAACTGAGGCCTACTTCAATTATAACAATCCCCCCTAAAAAGGCTTGACCCGCAGATCCCAGCTTCTGAACCCACCCGTACCTGGTTCCTTTCTTTATGTTTCACTTTTCGATGTTCGTGCTCACACAACTTCTCTGCTCTAGGCGGTTATCCCTGGGAGAGAGAGAGCAAGACCTCTTGGTCTTCCTGTAACCAGGCTCTCTGGGGAGGCCCTACTTCTAAGTCTCTCTATACCACATGCTCAGCATTTGCGTCACTTGCGTATCACTCACAAACTTGCATGACCACAGAAAAGTGAAACTCGTTTGTTTGTTACTCAATGGAGCAGTGCCAGGTGCCTTCTAAAAGAGCGCCTTTATACAATCAACTCCATCACCGGTACTACTAAACCTATACCCGTAACCCTGTATATCCCTTAATTTGAAAATATTGGTTCATGAGATTGTTTATGAGGCACCAATCTCTTGACCAGGTTAATTTGTTCTACGTAATTTTAACACACAACCTCACCTGGATAATGAGGCCTAAAGTTGTCATCCCCATCCAGACGACCAGTGGGTGTAGGAAGAACTTTTGACCTGCAGAAGCCCCGTCCGAGTATCTCTGGAACATCACCGGAAACCTTTTCCACCAGGTCAGACTGGAACTCACCTGCTTATTTTTGTGTTCTACCTCGTTAAGATCACCTGGATCATGGTGAAATCTTACCTCTAACTTAGTGTACTGTTTGTTTAACCGTTGTATCAAAGTGTGGTCATCTTGGATCAAACCCTGTTCCCCTTTGTCCCCTGTCATGTTCTCCTTCAGGAGGGGAACTTCCTGTGAAACTTTGAACTTTAGAGTTCTCTTAACAATTTGAGAAATAACGTCATCAAACCTGGATGACTGGATCCATATGGGATCTCCGCTCACCCAATGTGTTCCCCTTGACAGATCCCCCTTATTGGAACAATTATGAAAATGTACCTTGAATGTGTCCTTAGACATGATGCTAAAAAACAAACCTTTCCTTCAGCCACCGGGACTATCGGTTTGGCTTCAGGGTGGATCTTTTGAATGGTAGCCTCGCATTCTATGTTATTGAGCCAGCAGGCTTCTTCACTAAATTTTACTTGCCCCGGCAAACACAGGTACCTCTGGGAGAATTGCCCGCATGAGGAAAACTCTACTCGTTTCACCTCCCCGTCTAGCACCAAAAAAGGTTGACCTCTCAGGTCAAGGTGTAAGACATGTGTTGAGGTGGGAACTAAGGAAGTGGCGGTGCCTAAAGGAATGTTGCACCGTTTCCATTTGTTCACCCAAACATCTTGAAGCTTCCATGCATAAGATCCTCCTCCAGAAAAATTGATATACCTCCCCTTGTCCAATCTCAGTTGGACAGGATCTTTAAGCATCTCCCTGACAAAATATGTCCCCAACTGTCCTGATTGGACCTTTTTCCCCCTTATGTCCTGAGGCACAATATGTACCAGAGGTTGGGAAGACTGTACTCTCTGCAATCTTTCAATTAAGAGTACCTCTTCACTTACCCAACTAGCATGAGGATAAGCGGCTGCATATGGACTGTGTATTACCATCCCCTGTTGTGACCTGTGTAGTGTGGATGGGGTTCCCTGTGTTGGCTTTCCCTCCCCCGGGACCGCTCTCCCCACCCTCTTTGTCACCTGGAAAGGTGGCTCGATCTCGATTTTTACTTCTTGTTTCGAGAACCACCACCCCTCGGCTTTCCAGCCTTTACGTGTGTATAGTTGTTTCAGTGGCACTCTCTGTTGGTAGTTCCAGAGTGTGATGTTGTCCCCCGCGTCTCTCCGGCAGGAGAATTGACGCCTCCTGCTCATTCCTCTCCAATTTGGAACCATCTCACTCTGGATAACCAAGACAAGGTACCCCTGAATCACACTCTCCACCTTTTGCATGTACCCATTGTACTGCAATGTACCTTTTAACAAAACTTTAGATCGGTGCATCGATTCTGGGAGTGTGACATTCAATAGCAGATTTACACTGCCATTCAATTCATACTGCCCACACCTCTGACCCTTCAGACCTGTCACCCACCTTGTGCCATGAAATTTGTTTTCACCTGGCACAAGTGCTCTTTTCCTCCATCCCTGCCTGGTCCATCTGTGCCAAGCGGAGGGAGGTGTGAAAGGATCAGTACCTTTGTCACCCAACATTAACATGCTTGGGCCTTGCATTCTCATTAACCCCTTATTATTCATGAGAATGTCCTCTCTTCGTTCTCCTAGGACGAAATGGCAACCTAGGATCACCATCAGCACGGTACTCTTCATTAGGAAAGCACCTCCTTGGGAAAGAAAAACATTAGCACTTTGCATTATGCTTTGCTCAGACAGTTTTGTTAGTCTCTTTCCGATCTCCGAAATCTCGTTTTTTAGTCTCTTTCCAATTTCAGGAATCTCGCTTTTTAGTCTCTTTCCAATCTCAGGAATGTCGCTGTTCTCCAAACTCAGATTGGCACCTGGAACCTTTCGCTTATCCGACTGACATCTCCATCTTTGCTGCCAGCGCTGTAGCTGTCTCGATTCCATATTGCCCAACTCCTGAAATCGAAATACAAACAAATGAATTCTTATTAATGATTTGGGATTTGCCCTGCGGTTTGTACTCTGTACACTTAAGATTGATCAATATATACCGTAATTGATCTCGTTGCTTTATGGTTCTCACGAACTCTGTTTATTCTTTTTGGTAGATTGGAGTTAAACCTCTCTCCCCTACCTAAGTACTATCCGAAGTACTTACCTGTGTAAAATATGCTCCCGCGGACTTCACCTTTGGAAGCTCTCACCTCATTGCAAGCTCCCTCCACATCCCCCCCTATCTGTCCATGCGCGGCCGTCGCATGCACAGATTCCGAATGCCACACCTGTTGTTGCTTTGCAGGTGAGCCTGCAATGCTCTTACTCATTATCGCATTTACTTATCTAGAACCTCATTGCGATACCAGCTCTGCTAGAAGTTCTGTGTGTTGTACCCTCTGACCAATGTTTGCCATGCTACTACCTCCATACTACAAAAAAATGGCTGCCTCCCTGTAGGAAGGAGCACTTTGCACTGAAACTACACAGGGAGCAGGGCTAAGCATACCAGCGTCACATGCCTGTATGCAGATCCCCAAATGCCCACGTGGTAGGTAGTCATATGGCAAACACCGTACTGATACACTGTCACTCTGTAAATGGCAATTCTTTCATCTTTATAATTGCCCCATGAACTGCTGTCAGTTCTTGTTCTTTGTGCTACACTTGATAGGAGCTGGAAAAAAACATATTTGACCAATCAGTGGACGGAAAAAAATGCACAAAAAAACAGCCCCAGCCCAGCATAGACCTCTTAGTCAAACTCTGGACCTGATATATATGTTAAAAACGGCGCTACTGGTAGCTAATAATACAGTCCAATTCCCTTTTGGGAGGAGACTTAGACTGGAAAGGACAAAAGTTCTGTTGTTGTGTGTCTGCGCCTCTAAATGGGTATAGCCAAACCCTTCTTCAAACAGTTTTCAAGTAATAGTCAGCGCTCCACTTCAAAATGTTACAATGCTGGAGTCAAGATGTCCCTTAAGGGACCGCACTCACCCGTCCAAATTGACCTCTGTGAGACTGGTCAAAATAGGCTCTATTGTAGTCCTCAACGATCTGCTGCCAGATGTCCAGATAGGAGATATTGTTTCACCTTTGGTCTTTAGCAGGCTGTGATTCCTCAATATACCCGTCCAAATTGACCTCTGTGAGACTGGTCAAAATAGGCTCTATTGTAGTCCTCAAATATCTGCTGCCAGATGTCCAGATAGGAGATGTTGTTTCACCTTTGGTCTTTAGCAGGCTGTGATTCCTCAATATACCTCATGAATAAAAAGAGTCCATAGCGTAACTCCGTAAAAAATGACAGATTTATTAAATAAAAACTACTCACAAGCGTACAAGGTAGTGTGGCGTTTAGAGTGTTTAACGGGCTCTCCCCCGTGCCTCCCGGGTAGGCTTGAAGATTATACCGTTCCTCCGCCGCCTAGTTCCCCCCTTGTCGCCTCCTGGCATGCTTCCTGGTTGTCCTCCGGCTCCGGTGGACATATCTTTACTGTGGAATATCTTGAAAACTTCTTCGGCCCCTGGCCCCGTCTGCCTGTTTTGCTAGGCAGCGAAGGGTTAATCGGCACCATTGTTAGAAGCTGTTCTAAATCACCTTGCTTCGACACCATCAACTTCTTATAGTTGCGTCTCACAGACTGTGAGATAACTTGACTCTCAACACAGCAAGCAGGAGATAGACTTTTCTCAGGCTTCTTCAATGTTTACGGAGTTTATTCAGGAAACAGAAATACAGATAGATACAGTTCATCATATCCTAGCCACGCCAATCTTCATGTTGCGTTACAAGCTTCTTGATTAAACTTCCTGCTGAAGTCAATCAGGTACCTTCTTTCTAACCTACGTTACACTAGTCTACCTATGTACAGCATACATTATATCAGATTACAGAAAGGAATGAACATACTTAGAGGTCCCAGTCAGCATTGCGAGCTAGTGTGAAAGTAAGAAGCAGAGTGAGCTCCCATAGCTCACTCGGCTTTTAATACCGACTAGGAAAGAGTTAAATATGACATCATCTTCGCCATCCCCTAGACCAGACTATTGCTGGACCCCCTCGTGGTGTCATCATCCACACCTACTCGATTAATATTCAATGAGGCTTTTGACATACATACAAGAATGTGGGTATTTATAAAACATGGCTGATGTTTATTGTTCTAGTGGCGTACATGCCCAGGTCAGGGAGACCTGTGGCCTTGTCCATAGAACAGCTTCTTGGTATGTTCTAGTTCTGCTGACAGAACTGCGGATTTTCTCTCTAAGAGAAAATCCCCTTAAAGGGCAGGTCTGCTCCTCAAGCCTTTTTGACTAAGTCAGTCCAAATAACTGAGGCCTACTTCAATTATAACAGAGTGCTGTCCTATTTCGAGTTAAGGCCTATTTTGTCAGGTTCAGAGCAACAAAGGGTGACTTTTATAAAGACCTTGTTATCAGGAGACTCGCAAACTTGGGCATATAGCCTTCCTCCTGAAGATGAGACTCTGTCCTCAGTTGAGGAATTCTTCAAAGCAATGGCCATCATATATGATGACCCGGAAGTTTCGATCACTGCTGAGAGGAAACTCAGGGCTCTCAAGCAGGGATGGAATTCTGTAGACATTTATGCAGCTGAATTTAGAAGGTGGGCTGTGTCAGCTAGGTGGGGGTCCTATGCTTTATTAGATTGCTTCCTTTCTGGCCTATCAGATGCAGTCTCTGAGCTAATGTTGGGACATCCTGAACCTAAATCAATCGATGATGCTATTTCGCTGGCTGTGCGGGTTGACCGCCAGCTACGCTATCAGCGACAAACCCGTGGGAAGAATGCAGTAAGGTCTGTTTCTTACACTTCCCCCTCCCCTTCCACATCAACAGATGAGCCGATGCAGATCGGACATTCCCGCTTGTCACAAGCAGAGAAGGATCGCAGAAGGTCTGAGAAGCTTTGTCTGTATTGTGCAGAGGAGGGTCACATTGTACAAAATTGCCCCAAGAAGTCGGGAAACTCTGCCGCCTAGGAGTAGTTGGAGGTAGTACCCTAGGCGAGCAGACTTTACCTCTGAACAATAATCGTTTACTCCTACCTTGTTCTATTACTTGGGAAGACCGGGCGCGTGCACTGAGGCCTTCGTGGACTCTGGCTCAGTGGCCAAGTTTATTGACTACGAGTTCGTAAAAAGATTGGGAATTCCGTTACATTTGTTAGACCGACAAGTAGTAGTCACTGCAGTTGACGACTCTCCATTGCAATACAGACAGCTCCTCTCACAGACTCCAGTATTGTTATGTACTATAGGGGTTCTACATAGGGAAAAATTACAATTCCTCGTACTGCGAATGGCAACCTCTACCATTATTCTTGGGATGCCCTGGTTGCAACTCCACTCACCTCAGATAGACTGGGCCTCAGGTCAGCTACTGAGCTGGTCAACCCACTGCCATCATCATTGTTTAGAGAGGGGTGCTATTCGGGCCTCCAAGGTAGAGGTTAAAGGAGTACCTATGCAATACGCAGAGTTAGCTGACGTGTTCTGTCCCAAGTCTGCGGATAAACTCCCACCTCATCGGAGTTTTGATTGCCCCATAGATTTAAGATCTGGTTGCATGCCCCCCAAAGGTCATCTTTATAATTTATCAGGACCTGAAAAGCTGGCCATGCAGGAGTACATAAAGGAAAACCTAGCCAAAGGTTTCATCCGTCCTTCCCGGTCAACGGTCGGGGCTGGGTTCTTTTTTGTGCAAAAAAAGGACGGTGGTCTTAGGCCTTGTATTGATTATCGAGGTCTAAACAAGATCACAATCAAGAATCGCTATCCTTTGCCTCTGATAGACGATCTGTTCTCTCAAATAACCAATGCCAGTATTTTTTCCAAGTTAGATTTACGTGGGGCATACAACCTGGTACGCATCAGAGATGGTGATGAGTGGAAGACGGTCTTCAACATGCCCGACGGGCATTATGAATATTTGGTTATGCCCTTCGGGTTGTGTAACGCCCCTGCTGTCTTCCAGGAATTGATTAACGAGGTTTTTAGGGAGGCATTGGGAAAATTCGTCTTGGTTTATCTTGACAACATTTTGATCTTTTCTCCAAACCTTACCGAGCATCATAAACATGTCAAATTCGTGTTAAGGAAACTGAGACAGAATTCGCTGTACGCGAAACTTGAGAAATGCCTCTTCGAGGTCACTAAGGTTCCTTTTCTGGGTTACATTATTTCCACTGCTGGTCTCTTGATGGATCCAGAAAAGGTCTCAGACGTCTTGCAGTGGCCGCAACCTGTAGGTCTAAAGGCACTCCAAAGATTTCTTGGTTTTGCCAACTACTATAGGAAATTTATCATAGTAGCTCCCCTTACCAGTCTTACCAAAAAGGGGGCTGATCCACACCTTTGGATGCCGGAGGCACAGGTGGCCTTTGCCACTCTGAAAAAATTATTTTGTTCCGCACCAATCCTGAGACATGTAGATGTCACCATTCCTTTCATTCTGGAGGTGGATGCATCAGAGATTGGGGTTGGAGCTGTATTGTCTCAGCGTTCAGGTTCGCAGGGTAAACTGCACCCATGTGCCTTTTTATCCTGTAGATTCTCTCCTGCGGAGAGAAACTACGATATTGGCAACTGGGAGCAGGCTATTAAGTTGGCCTTTGAAGAGTGGCATCACTGGCTGGAAAGGGCAGAACATACTGTCACGGTTTACACAGACCACAAGAACTTAGAGTACATTGAAGGGGCCAAGAGGCTCAGCCCCGACAGGCCCGCTGGTCTTTATTTTTCTCTAGGTTCAAATGTATTATTACATATACGCCAGTCAGCAAGAACGTCAAGGCTGACGCCTTATCTAGATGCTTCGAACCCGAGATAGTGCAACATTCAACTTCAGAGACCATAATACCTCAAAAGGTGGTTTTAGCAGTTACTGACACCTGGGACAACTGGGCCACTATTCTGAATGATTATCAACAAGATATCCCTGAAGGGAAACCTGCAGGGGTTATGTTTGTTTGTATGTTTGTTCCTTTTCGCCTCCAACTCCTTCAACTCTTTCACTCACATAAAAATTCTGGGCATCCTGGGGCTGCCCGAACTCAGGATTTGCTTGCCAGGTGTGTGTGGTGGCCTTCCCTGGCATTGGATTGTAAGGAGTTTGTGAGGGAGTGTGCTGTGTGTGCCAAAAGTAAGCCCTCTCATCAGGCATCAGTGGGTACACTACTACAACCCCTGCCAGTTTCAAACAAACCTTGGACCCACTTGTCCATGGATTTTGTGGGTGAACTCCCTAGGTCGGAGGGGAAAACGGTCATTTGGGTGGTAGTCGATAGGTTCAGTAAGATGGCTCATTTTATTCCGTTAAAAGGACTCCACTTAGCTCAAGAATTAGCTGATCTCTTTGTTCTGCACGTTTTCCGGCTGCATGGCATTCCGGAAAATGTGGTGTCAGATAGGGGAGTCCAGTTTGTTTCAAAGTTTTGGAGGGCTTTTTGTCACCAGTTGGGCATGAACTTTTCGTTCTCATCAGGCTACCACCCACAGACCAATGGGCAGACAGAGATAGTCAACCAGTCCTTGGAGCAATTTCTCAGGTGTTATGTGGCCGACGCTCAATCAGATTGGGTCAAATTCTTGCCGTTTGCAGAATTTGCACACAATAACCTGAAAAGCTCTTCCACTGGGTTTTCTCTGTTTCCGGTAGTGTCAGGAAAATCTCTTAAGTTTGCTCCACTACATGTGGTTTAAACTCCTTTCCCGGCCTTAGAAGATTGGCAAAAGGCCTTAAAGGAGATTTGGAGGTTGGTTAAAGACAACCTGGGTAGGGCATTTCAGACACAAAAGAAACAGTCGGACAAGAGGCGATCTATAGAGTTGAACTTTTCACCAGGGGACATGGTTTTGGTGTCCACTCGGTATTTAGCCTTGAAGTTACCGTCACCGAAGTTGGGTCCCCGATTTATTGGCCTGTACCCAGTGTCCAGAAAGATCAATGCAGTCACATATGTAATTGACCTCCCTGCTAGTATGAGAGGGGTAAGGTTGTTTCATGTTTCTTTACTGAAACCTGTGGTGCATGTGAGTTCCTCCCCCCCCCCCCAGTGATGGTCGATGACCAACCAGAATATGAGATCGAAAGAATTTTGGATTCTCGTTTTGTACAGAATTCTGTACAATACCTGGTTCATTGGAAGGGTTATGGGCCAGAGGAAAGATCTTGGGTGCCGGGTCATCATCTCCATGCTGAGGAGTTAAGACAAGACTTTCATAAGGCACATCCCGAGAAGCCTTGTAGGAAGTGCCCGGAGTCCACTCCTCAAGGTGGGGGTACTGTAACATGCGGCGGGGATGCCGCCGCGGTGGAGAGCGGCATGTCAGCCGTCTCTGCATGTCAGCCGGCGGCAGCTCCCACCTCACTTTCACAGACAGGTCCTTCGGCCGCACATAGGGCACGGACTACGCGTGCGCGCGCCCAGTGGCAGGACCTTTATGCAGCTAGACGGAGAGTCAGCTGACTCGCCGGTCAGCTGACTCCAGCTAGCTGCCGGATTGGCTGGGGCGGCTGGGTGGCTCTGCAGAAGCCCTCCCAGCATAAAAGGAGCTGTTTGTCAGTTGCTCTTCGTCTGCTGTTGTGAATACCTCGTGTGCTAGCGCTCAGACCTTAGACTAGATCCCTGGTGTTGATGCTAAAGATTTCACACCAAGATTAGGACATTGCTGATATTGTATTTGATTTCCTGTGTATGATTCTTGGCTAACTCTGACTCTGATCCTGCTTTCTGACTCTGTACTTCTGCCTATCTGCCTTAACTGTTGCTGAACCTTTTGCCTGATTACCAACTACTCTCCTGCCTTACGATTTTGTACCAATAGTTACCTCTCAGTTGCTGAACCTTCTGCCTGATTACCGACTACTCTCTTGCCTTACGATTTTGTACCGATACTTACCTTTCTGTTGCCAACTCGATTAGTCTGACTCCTCTACTCTCACCAGAGGGCCCTTGTCTCTGGTGAGGGGCTCTGTACTGTTAGGGCCCTCCAGCTCCTCTGGAGAGGTACAGCCAAGCCTATCAGTACTACTGTTGCACCAAACACCACATTATTGTATTCCTCTGCTATACTAGTATTATTGGTGATTCTGCAGGTCACCACATAATCTGGTATAGAGTCTGCATTATTGGTGATTCTGCAGATCACCATATAATCAGACATTTGAGTCGCTACACAATACCTTTACACCATCACTGCATACACCTACCTGTTGTTCACTTGTATTAGTCAAGTCAGTGCATTCCTTTCACTTCATCCCCCACAATATAGACAAAACAAAAGGCGGAGGCAGGCCACCTGGCAGGTCTGTTCGAGGTCGTGCTGTCATGATTTTGTGCGGCCCTCGACCAAAGTACAGTGTTCAGAAGAAGGCATGTGCCATCAACCCTCAATATTGTCAGGACATAGTTGACTATTTAACACAGAACACCTCATCTTTCTCAGCTTCTGCACGGAAGCGTGACATATCTTCCTCCTCCTGCTATGATTCTGGCACCCTACTTAACACTCAGTCGGCCGCCACCACCAAAGTGCCATCACCCCAAGGCTCAGCGGTGTGGAATTTTTTTTTGTGTCTGCCTCAGATGAGAGCAATGCCTTCTGTACTCTCTGCCACCGAAAATTGAGCTGTAGAAAGACCAAGACCCGCATAGGGACAACTACCTTACGAAGGCACATGATTACAAAGCACAAACTGCAATGGGAAAACCACCTGAGGAAAAGCAGCACACAAAAGCAAAGCCACACACCGCAGTGGAAGATACCAGGCTGCAATTTTTTCTCAAAAAAGGTGATACCTAAACTGTACCGTGATGTTGAAAGGCAAGTGGTGACATCTCTGGCACACAGCGTTGGGTCAAGGGTCCATCTGGCCACGGATGCCTGGTCTGCAAAGCACGCTCAGGCCTGCCCCAAGACTAAGTAGCTCCCCACACAGCACCTCTGCCTGCAGGCCGCTTGACTGCCTTCTCCGCCACCACCAACAGGGTCCAGGACTCCAGGTGGATTCCTGAACCGCTATAATATTTTTCTGGCGTGTGTACATGCCTTGCTAATTTTTCTGGCTGCACTGCAGCTGCAACAACAAAACAAAATGCATGTACATGTGCCAATTCACCTTTGTGATCATTACCTTGGTGCTGTGAAGGGGCTTGCGTATGCACATGCAAGATGTTTGAAAGCACTTTAGTCCTGCAATGTAGCATTCAATGTGATTTCTGCCTTTAAAACGCTGCTTTGCCTCAAATCCAGATTTTTCCCCGGGACTTTTGGCATCTATCCCACTCATCCATGCAAAAACTCAGATGTTAGACCCCTTGAAACATCTTTTCCATCACCTTTCTGGCCAGAATAAGTGTTTCTAGTTTTCAAATTTGGACAGGGGCGCCAGGCAGGTTAAAATGATCTAAAAACAATTAAAAAGGAGGAATACAGGTGGACTTACCTCCTGAAATGATGGAGAATCGAGATTGTTCAAATCGCAAATAACAATTTATTTTGGCACTCTGCAACATGTTTCGCAAGTATAACCCGCTTCATCAGGCAAGGAGTGCAAGCTCAAAAAGGTCCAATAGTGGCAATATTGGACCTTTTGGAGCTTGCACTCCTTGCCTGATAAAGCGGGTTATACTTGCGAAACGCGTTGCGGAGTGCCAAAATAAATTGTTATTTGCGATTGAACAATCTCAATTGTCCATCATTTCAGGAGGTAAGTTCACCTGTACTCCTCCTTTTTAGTTGTTTTTAGATAATTTTAACCTGCTTGGCGCCTCTGTCCAAATTTGCACAGTATATAGTCCACCTTGGGTGGAGGGGACTGTCCCCTTCTTTCTATCTACAGAGAGCGACTTCTTAAACCTGAGTGGGGTCAGGTTCTAATGCTCCCCACCTGCATTTCAAGTGTTTGCCTATGTGGTAACCCGTGTTTGTGAGTATATCCACATCTGTTAATTATTTTGCCAACAATTGTTAGACTTACTGCACTATATTGGGCTCTTGGTTTTTCTTTTTGTTTCAAGTGCATTCTAGTTTTCAAAGTTTGCCTCCCCATTGAAGTCTATTGCGGTTGGCAAAAGTTCGCGTGGACCAAACTTTTGCGAAAGTTTGCGGTTCGCGAACCGAAAATCGGAGGTTCGGACCATCTCTAATCAATACTGCCCACTTGGTGTAATAAAATAGACATTACCATTTCCTGCCGTACCAACCCAAACAGCGATTCTATGCATCAGGGACTGTGCCTATGCGATAAGAAGAGGAAACTCCTGCAGTGCAGCCGGGGTGACCATGCAATGCACGTGGGTGGTCTGTGGGAAGCACTAGGGCAGCTGATACCACTCCAATTCCTCTTCTGGTCTCAATGCAGCAAGTCACACTGTAGCCTGTGAGTTGTCTGTTAGGTCCAATGCTCCTAGTCCACAAATCTCCAGTGGGACCATCTGTGCTTTCTGGCTAAGGGGCAAGAGAGCGGATAAAATATTGCAGACTGCACCCACAGTTGGAACCTGCACACGGACTCAGAAACTTACAATACTTAAATTTGGTTTATTACACATAAAACAATACACATAACCCATGAGGAAAGGATCCGCTCAACTGGATGAATAAAATTCAGATTTTTATTGGAAAGACATATTAGCTAATATGCTTGTCTGTCCAATACTGATGTCTTTCCAATAAAAATCAGACTTTTATTCATCCAGTTGAGCGGGTCATTTCCTCATGTATTTAGTCGGCTTGGCTGTGCCTAGTCCTGCTCCTGGTGGAGTATGGCAGAGTGGTGAGCGGGGTTTTCCTGCTTGTTAATACACATAACCCAGCCCAGGTTTTGACCTTTAACGGGGAAACCCAGGTTGGGTTACATGCATTATTTTACGTGCAATAAACTAAGTTAGACTATTGTAAGTTTCAGAGTGCATGCACAGGTTCCATCTGTGAGTGCAGTCTGCACTATTTTGGCTGCTCTTTTACCCCTTAGACAGGAAGCACAGCCAGCCCCACTGGAGATATGTGGACAAGGAGCATTAGACCTTACAGCTGGCTCGCAGGCTACAGCGCAAGTTGCTGCATTGAGATCGGAAGGAGAATTGGAGTTGTGTCAGCTGACACTAGTGCTTCCTGCAGACCATCTGCTTGCATGGCATGGCTACCCCGGCTGAAGGAGTTTACTCTTCTTATAACACAGGCACAGTCCCCGCCGCATAGGATCACTCTTTGTCTATTTTATTATACCAAGTGGCCAGCGTTGATAGTGTTCAAGTGCTGGGACCGGACAATCTCTAACTTTTTCATTTTCTACATTTACAGGCTTGTGAACCAGTTCATAGTCCCTGGCTGCTCCATAGCACTTGCAACCAAACTGTGTTTTATTTTCAAAAACTGGGCAGACATGCTTTAATAGGAGCTTCAAGATTACCATACACTAACCAGCTGTTTTTATTAATGACACGCAAAAGTTTAATTCTCGGAATCTACTAATGTATGTTTGCCTAGCTACAGAATGTACATCTGTAGTATATATGTCACATATTTTAAGAGTAGTGATTAGCAAATATGACCTTTTTTGTTTCCAAATGACTATTGATAACATGCCCCATTTTAACACAGACGAGAATACTTGAAAAACTATATAAGCATGAGAATATACATTTACGCCGAATGCACTGAAGTCTACGGACATGAGAAAAAAAATGCACTCAGATAAGTCTATGAGCAAAAAGTTATGAACAACATTTCATCAAGAAAATTACATTTTCAAGAAGTTTTTCATTTTTGGGAAAATGTCTACCTTCTAACAATCCATTATATTTTGACAAGTTTTACCTGTCGCTGCAAAATAACAGATCAGAATTACAATTTTGCATTGAAATTTTGCATCATAATTGTTTAAATCTTGCTGAAAAGTTACAACTATGCAAAATTTAAGTGCATTACTAAATGCGACTAAAATCTTCTGCCTTCACATGAAAACTATGTTCAACTTATTTAAAATGAAAAACCATTAGAACAGAAATTATTGTGAAACCTACATCCCATCCCAGGGAGACCAATATAGTTTCTTACTGCTTCAAGCTATGAAAGCCCCTGTAGCAGTGACATCAAACTGAGTGGAGTCTGCTCATATCACCGAATCAGCAATTCGGCCAAGTTATATTGATCAGGTAACAGCACAGGCCATACTCAATTTTAAATTACCCTGATAATAACTGTAACCTTTATGCTGGAAATACGTGAGGCAACTCCTGATGACTGGGCTTTTCCATTACAGTAATATGCTCATTTATAGTTGGGTGCTGTTCTAAAAATAATATAGAAAGCAGCATTTTTTTTGTGCAAGGCACACTCCATTCCAATGAATTATACTGGATGGGCTAAACACCATAGCAATATGCTCATATACAGCATGCTATCGTTTCTATTCAAAATTCTGAATGCACTCTTTGGACGATGGGACATATGCTTATGGAAAATCCCATGATTTAACGAATAATGTCACTGGCAACAGAAATAACATTTTCAGATGAAATGTTGCTAACATTCAGTTACAATTAACAGACCAACGAGCTGCTCAATTTCTAGCAAAGCCGTACATTTTATAAATTGCTTTAAAATGATGTCTCACTGTTTGTCATTTGGGAATAAGTTCACTGATTGCCATGACCCTTACACTAACCTTGAACCTTGCCTTATTTCATATGTAAACTTAAATCCAACAACCTCTCCCTTAATAGTGTCTCTAAAACTAAATCTAGATAAATATGAACAATGAATCAGAGCCGAAGTCAAGCTGTACAAATAACCCACAGCCAGAAATAAGTCCCAACGTCCAGATAAACATATATGAAAGATTTCATCTCTGGATTCTTTTCCTCAATCCCAAGACAAGTTGTTACTGCAGGTTATAAGGTAAAACATAAAGGCTTACTAGCTCTTAACAACTCACATTTCAAGGTTGTTAATAAAACGTGTTGAGTTGTTCCTAATCTTGTGTTCCTCAATACACACCCACTCCTCGATCATGAATGACCATAAATAGGATAGAAGTGACTATTATATAGGTGTAGATCTTCTGTCCATGTCATCTAGTGTGTTTGTGTGTGTGTGTGTGGGGGGGGGGTGCAAGAGAAACTAAATAAAAATAGAAGGATCTAAGCACTTTTTTTTTTACTGTGGGGGTGCCCTGCGATTTGGATCCTTGACTCTAAGTTTTCCTTATAAACTTATTTTTAGCCCTCCATTTTTATTTCATTCATTACTCTTGCATGCCCTCCCTCCCCTAAAATGAGATACTGTGGGCGGGAGAGCTACATCAATATTGTGGTTACCTCTATCCTATTTGTAGTCATTGGTAATCGTGACAAAGGATTGGGAGTGTATTGCTGGACACAAGATCAGGAGCAACATCCTTATAATGTCTTAACTGATGATTCAGACCAATCTTAGATCTCTTGGTTTGACTTAGTAGTCTTTAAGGCTAAATTTAAAGACCTATTGGGATCACTCTTGTCAAATTCTTTGCGGCTCAATGGATCTTGTTTGACAAACCTAACAGATAAATCTCTACATTTAACATGGATAATTAACCTTTATTACTCAGAATTAGAAAACAGCCCCTTCCCACCAAACAGTGATCAGAGGCAGGCTTACTGAATTAACAACATGCAAGAAAACGAAAACGACAGGGAAAATAAGATTCAATATGTGAGCAAATTAAATAATTATAAATCATAAAAGGTTGTATTGAAAGTTAGCATCTCTTATCACTGGATGATGAGAAAGCGTTTGACCAGGTGAATTGGAGTCATGTGGCTCAAAATTTTAGTATAAAGGGAGCATTTCTAAATGTTCCCTACAGTTCTTTTCCCTGCTATTCTGCAATAAACAATAACATAGATTTAGTATCTAGAATCTTTCTTGTTAAAGATGGAGCAAGGCAGAAGTAACCCTCTTGTCCTTGGTATTTGACTGTAATGAATAACGACATAGCAGCGGCGGTGAATGGCGTTACCACTGCAACTGCTTCTGATTCTCTGCCTGCCAGTCTTCCCGCACCTCGGGCGTCTAGCACGCCGAGGACGGGTGTCTCTGCTGTTCACAGGGGTGCATTAGCGTGTGCGTGCGCTCACCGTCAGGATCTTTATGCCAGGAGGAGGCGCTTCAGCTGACCGGCTGGTTGACTGACGTCACAGGGCACGCTCCCCGCTGCTGATTGGTTGAGGTGCAGTGGGCGTGCCTCAGGGGTCTCCTCCGCTTCTTAAGCACGGCGGATTCAGTAGCAACTTGTCTGCTGTTGTGAATACTTCGTGTTACCTTAGATAGATCCGCTGTGCTTTGATCCGGGAGGAAAACGGGGATTTCACACAGTGATAGGATTGTTTGATAGCCATAATTATAATTGAAAATTGTATTATCTGTTATGACTCTTGCTCATTCTGACTATTCTTACTCTCATTGATTTTGTACTTCTGCCCATCTGATCTTGCTGCCGACTCTGCCTGCAATAACCTTCTTGTCTTTGCCTTCTGACTTTGTTCCGTATCTGCCAGCATGTTGCCAAACTCAGCTAATCTGACTACTCTACTCTCACCAGAGGGCCCTTGTCTCTGGTGAGGGGTCTGGTACTGTTAGTGCCCACCAGCTATTCTGGTGTGGCATAGTCAAACCTATCAGTACTATTGTTGCACCAAGCACTACACCTATCTACACTCTTTGCTATTGGTTGCCTCCTCAGCTCTTGTATATCTGTATTATAGGTGATTCTGCAGATCACCATATAATCAGGTATATATCTGCATTATAGGTGATACTGCAGATCACCTAATAATCAGAACTCTGTTAATGCTGACACCAATCGCTACATTGACTCTCTTTTGAACCATTGGTTATCTAGGCTCAGAATTCAACTGGGATCAAGGACAAAGATGAAGGTAGCAAGAACTACAAATCCACTTTTTGCAGATAACATAAATAGTAGGCATGAGAACAACAAAGTTTGCTATGAAAGAATTTCCATAGATATTCCCAATATTCCATGGGTTGTATTGTGTTCAAAGAGAGTACAGTGGAAGCCGGACATGACAAAACCTCCTATAAATATTGTGTTTGTTTGAGACATTGATAAAATCTGGTTACCCAATAATCCATTAGGCCTTTTGATGTCAAAAAGTCATATGTACTTGTAGACAGCATGTATTCAAATACCAATCTGCCTATGTGCTGTTGGTGGAAGCCTTTAGTGTCCTCTAGTTGTAATGATTGTTTCAATTTGAAGCAAGTTTCTTCAAATGTCCAGAAGATCAGATAATGTCACCGCAATTGCTTCTTGCTCTACCACCTGCTTTTGCCTGCTGGTGGATTGGTGAAGTTTCAGCAGCTTGAGCCTGGGGGAAGGCCTGTACCACATTGTCAGGTAGAAAGTGAGTGGCATAACCAAAGCATGATTGCATCATGATGGTGTGCATGACTACTGGGAACTGTTCTCTCTTTCTGAGTCTCCAACAGTGGGTCCAGTCACAGCTGGTTCCCACAAGCAAGAATCACTCCCAAGAGGAGTTACATTGTTATGCTTCATAGCAGTCATGGTTTGGTCTCCACATCAATTAAAGGTGGTCCATGCAGCTGTCACAGATATGCCCTCAAAGCAGCCCCACCTCAAAACTCTGGAAACACTCACGGATTATAGGTACACTGAAAAACAAGCCATGCGGGGCATATGGGGGCATTGAAAAACGCTAGACACTAGAAACCTAGGCCTCACTGGGGGAAGAGAGAAGGGGCACTTTCAAGCTGATTAATCAACTCCTTATAGCTCAGCTTGTACACAGAAGGTTTATATATGTATATACCCACATATAAGCCGACTCACATATAAGCCGAGGTACCCACTTTTCCCCATAAACCAGGAAAAAGTGATTGACTTGCATATAAGCCCCCTCCCCAGGATAAATAAGCAGATGGTCCCTCAATAAGAGGCATCCCAATACCCAGTAAAAAAAAGTCAGATGTGCTCCCAGTATGAGACAGCCCCCCTCCCTATAGTCAAATAGACCCCCAGTACAATGCAGCCCCCCTCCACATAGCCAGATGTGCATCCATGTCTCTGCTAATTGCCCCTCACATCTGCTTAGCTCCCAGCCTCTTCTAGACACAAATCCTTCTGACAACCAAGGACATTGCCCAAGACAAATCTTCCACATCCTGGAGTCTGGACTCTCAAATGCTGCTAACTGGAGTTAGAGAATTTCCCCATGGCAGATTATTATTCACACCAGCCAAACAGTGAGGTGAAGCTGGACTTACCAGGGCACTACGTGCTTATCACAGGATCTGCAAAGCTGCAGGCAGGGAATGTACCTGATCCTGGAGACACACAGCCCACATCTGCCATGAATAACTTGTTTCCATCTCCTCTGCAGGTCTCATCTCCACGTGCACTTCACAGCTGACTTCCTGACTGCATGTCTTCCGCACATGCCCAGTAGATGGCAGCAAAGCATGCAAGGAGATGTAGTCTCTTGAAGACATGTATCTGCTTGTTACTTTCACTGTTTCCTTCCCTCCCGACATACTGAACCCAGGAAATGTAGCTTCTTGTATTTTCAATGCTGCATCCTCCGTGGCAAGGCTGCGCTGTTATGTGCTGATACATGTGTTTATATGACAGGCGGCCACACACTGTGATTATACTCAGAGATGTATACTGCCGTGGCTGCAGCACACTATCAGAGCTTCATGACAGCGAGCTGCAGCCATGTCCGTATATATCTCTGAGCATAATGACAGTGTGTGGCCACCTGTCACATAATAAACACATGTATCAGCACATAACAGTGCAGCCTTGCCAAAGAGGATATAGCAATGAAAATACAAGAAGTGAGTGTACATTTCCCGGCAGCAGTGTCGGGAGAGAGGGAAGTAGAGACAGCGGAAGATACATCAAAAGGATCCATGCTCTCTGCATGCTGCACGCTCTGGGCCACATCAGACTGTTCACAGCCGTACTTTCTCTGCTGCAGGGCATGGGGGGACAGACACAGCGGGGGGCACAGGCAGCTGACTCACATACAACAACAACAACAACAAATAACATTTGTAAAGCGCTTTTCTCCTGTGGGACTCAAAGCGCATAAGCATGGCTCCGACCATCGTGGTACAGAGGAAGAATTTTATAAATCTGGAAATGCCAGGCTAAACAGGTGGCTTTTCAGTCTGGATTTGAATAGCTCCAGGGATGGTGCTGTCTTTACTGGGTGTGGTGTGGTAAGACGAGGGGGGGACTTTTCATCCCATTTTTTGGGCTGACAAATTCGGCTTGTATGCGAGTATATATGATACACTTGATTCCAGAAAGCTACGCATTCCTGTATGCCCTGCTCTCATCTCAAATAAGAATTAAAAAGAACACTATTAGTGCCTAGTACTTTTAAGGGGAATATCCATTTAATTCCAACCAGATAGACAGAAGCCAACAACAGATAAATAAAAGTTTTAGCCCTAATTTACACATTTGTTTTGTTTCTTAAATGTCTAAATTCATTAGTGAGGTTATCTAGAACCTAGATTCTTAGCACATAGTATACATACTTTAGGTGGCCTCTGGCGGTACTTGAATTTGTCAAAGTTAATACATTATAGTGAGCTTTGAAATTAAAAATGTGTAAATGATATATTCTAACAAATATATATGTATTAAGTTGAGATGGTGTAAACCCTAGTACAGGGTACTTGGGAAACTGTGTCATTAAAAGGATACTTGCTATAATAATGTTGAGAAACATTGATCTAGAACACCATTGGCTCACTAAAAAGTCTAGAGAGGCGAAAAGGGGTGGGACTAAGAACTTCATTTATACAAAGTTGGTTTTGCATTCTGAAGCCTTTTGGTGACAGCTGTAGGCTTATTTTTAACCACTGTTATGTAAATAAAAGTCTAACAAGAATAAAGCACATTTTCCCATTGAAATTAAATTTAAATTTAATGGGGTCTATTATTTCTATGTTTCTGCTTCTCTACTGTTCACATTCAAAATATTTAGAACAATCCAGTTTTATTTTATAAATGCTCATTCTTTTTTCATGCTGACACATAATGAACAATCAGTGAGCAATTATCCTAATTAGAAAACCGATGGAGTCTAAATATTCCACATGATAATATTTTTTTTGTATTTCTGATGTGATGAGTCTTTCGTAAAGGTTAGGAGAGTGTGAGAGATTTGATTTCTCCTTATTACTGATGACTTTGAAACATATTTCTGCTTCAGATTGATTGGAGTTTAATTAAGTTCTTAATTGCTACTACAGCACATTATTTATTATGCGAAAAAAAACCTCAACTTCGTTACAAAAATGTATAATGTCTCTTGAAAGCAGCAACCAGGCTTGGCTATATCTTGTTTTTAAAGGTATGTAAAGTAAAGATAGGAGGCTAATTGTGTCTTGGATCATTTGTTTTTCCTTGATTGCTCTGTGAATGCAAGTCTGCTCCTCTGTTTACCTGACTAAGTAATTAAAATCTTGAATAATGTCCTACAAGGCCAGAAGTGATGAATACGTAATAATGTGAATTAAGGATCCTTCAAATCATAAAGTGGAAAGATTCTTAAATCTGTGAAAAGTTCATGAGCAAAAAGGTTATGATAATATTTAACCATTTGACTATTACCAGCACTGATAACGCTCATTTCCTCATTTTCCTTTTGGTGGCATGACAGTTTTTAAAATCACAGCTCGTTTGTAATTAACCTACCTTAGACAATCTTGGCATGTATATATTTTTGTCTTTGATAATAAATAATGTATCCCACTTATTTAAAAATGTATTGAAATTATTTCATTATGACATAAAACTATTTAAAATTTTAACATTTTTTTCCCTAAAATATTTTTATAATTTATTTTGAGTATAGAGACATAATCATTATTCAACTATCTTTTCTCCTGAAAACAAAATTTTCCTCACATCTCCAAAATAACTTAACAGCAAAAGAGTACTAAAAAGTAGGTACAAAAGAAATATAAAATATATTTAGAGTATTTTCTTGCTCGCTAGAAGCTCAAAGGGTATTTTATTGATAATTGTAAAAACTCAGTTGCCCTTACTCAGTTAACGTTTCTCTAGAGCTTTCTCACAGGAGTTTATTTCTCAAAACTTGAAATTCTTGATAGCAGAAGGCTAATAATCCATAGCAGACTGCATACACCATATTTCATTTTAATTGAGAGAGAGGTGGCAATACCCAAGAATAGCACCCCCCCACACACACACACACAGACACACACACACACACACACACACACACACACACACACACACACACACACACACACACACACACACACACACACACACACACACACACACACACACACACACACACACACACACACACACACACTACTTTATCTTGGATATCTAAACGTACCGTATTTAGCCAGAGATTGTTTAGAGATTGTAACATCTTTAATTTTGATAGGGAAACATTTTAAAACTATACTTCTGTGCTTGAAGACGTCAAGTAGTAGTGCCTTGTTTGCATTGTTAGATGGTCAAAATCAGCAGTGTGCATTTTACTTTCCAGAAAATTAATTATTAACAGCTTGTTTTTAGCACCCTACTTCCTATACTGTATGATGGTGCATAAGTGCCATGAAAAAATGGTCAAAATACAGATTGTATCATTGATGGGAGTCAGTCTGATATGAACCATATGGTCTTTTTACTGATGCCCATACATGGCAAGCATCCAAGGGGGCATTTACTTGCTTGCCCTTTTCTTAATTTATCCAACATTTGTGGGTGTACAGTTTGATACCATGTCTGGCATTTTAGCTTATATTGTACTGTTTTATTCCCACAAATCAAACAAAAACAGAATGAGGGTTATCTACAACCAACATACTATACTTGAAACTAACAATAAGTTAAAAGTGCATCTATAAATAATGACAAGCAACCAGCAGTTTTCATGAGATGTAATAGCTTAGCAATACATAGAGGACAGAAGACTGTAAATAGCACCACTCATGGGGTTGAGAAAAAGTATAACAACCTTTATTCAATATCATCATAGTTATAGAGTTCCTTCACAAATTACAACTGGGTGACATAGTCCTACCTTTTACTTACTATGGGAACGATTCATTAAACATTGGTAAAATGACTGTGCACACACAGTGCATGGCGATATTACCATTATTTCAGAGCATAAGTAGGATTTTGAAGAAGAAGAGTTAGTTGTGATCAAGAAGCCTGCCAACTTTTCATGCCAAAGAGAAGTAGAAGTGGGATGCTGCTGTGGCTGTCATCATCACAACCACCTCCTCCGTCCAGTGGCAGGCCAAACAGAGGAGAATTTGCAGCAAGCACTTTCTGCAGCTCCTGCCCATCTGGTCCCAGGAACATAGCTGCAGCCGCCAAAGCTACCCGCAACAGGCTCCCTGAGGTTAAGTAAAAAATAATACAGAAAATGGTATGCACCAATATACAAACTACAGAAGTGGTACAAAATACAAAATTGGTAATTACAGTGACAAAAGTAACATTAATAAAATGTGTAACAAATTCCAAGAAACAAAAGGGGAAGAAAGAACTGCCCTTGCGAGTTTGCAATCTAAAGGAATGGGGGGAGGGGGGACAAAAGGTGGAGTAGTATATAATATTCATTCCTAGAGGCCATGTGTTTTTAGGTTATCTAGTAGGAGTACAACTTGGCCAGAGGACTAAAGGGGAAAGGCCTATGGAAGAGCATATGCTTGTGGTAAAAGTAGAGTTGAGCTGAAATTTTCGTAATTTCGCATTACTAAAATTACGCATGCGAAATTTGCGATTACGATGTGAAATTACAGTAGCGTAATTGCCATTAAAATCGTAATTGAAAATACCGTAAGCGTAATTTTCAACGCGTAATTTCGCGTTTCGTTCATGCCGTAATTTCGCATTAAACGCTACCGTAATTTCACGTTAAACCGTAACGGAGATCAGGAGGAATAAGAGGAAAAATTTTTTTTTCAAAAAGACCTTATAGTTTTTGAGAAAATCGATGTTAAAGTTTCAAAGGAAAAATGTAAACATTTAAAAACCCGCCGACTTTAACGGCTAATAGCAAAGCCTGCTTAAAGTTTAGGAACACCAAATTCCCAGGGTATATTAAGGGGATCAGTGGGAATAAGAGGAAAAATTTTTTTTTCAAAAAGACCTTATAGTTTTTGAGAAAATCGATTTTTAAGTTTCAAGGGCGAAAATGTCTTTTAAATGCAGAAAATGTCAGTTTTTTTTGCACAGGTAACAATAGTGTATTATTTTCATAGATTCCCCCAAGTGGGAAGAGTTTTACTTACTTCGTTCTGAGTGTGGGAAATATAAAAAAAAAACGACGTGGGGTCCCCCCTCCCAGACCTCTTTAACCCCTTGTCCCCCATGCAGGCTGGGATAGCCAGAATGCGGAGCACCGGCCGCGTGGGGCTCCGCACCCTGACTATACCAGCCCGCATGGTCCATGGATTGGGGGGTCTCGGAAGGGGAGGGGCAGCCAAGCTTTCCCCTCCCCCTCCGAGCCCTTGTCCAATCCAAGGACAAGGGGCTCTTCTCCACCTCCGATGGGCGGTGGAGGTGGAGGCCGCGATTTCCTGGGGGGGAGGTTCATGGTGGAATCTGGGAGTCCCCTTTAAAAAGGGGTCCCCCAGATGCCCACCCCCCCTCCCAGGAGAAATGAGTATAGAGGTAGTTGTACCCCTTACCCATTTCCTTTAAGAGTTAAAAGTAAATAAACACACAAACACTTAGAAAAAGTATTTTAATTGAACAAAAAACATAACCACAAAAAAGTCCTTTAATATTCTTAATTAACCATTAATACTTACCTGTCCCTTTAAATAAATGATCCCTCGAAATAGCCTCGGAAATGTTCTATCAGTTACAATGTAACAAAGTTATTACAATGTAACAACTTTGTTACATTGTAACTACGCCGCACCCGACGTCACTCGCCGCCACCGCATACGCGTCTGCGCTGCACACATTCCCGACAGAGCTCTGAGCTATATAGCTCAGAGCTCTGAGAAGCATCTTTGTATTTTGGCTCCAAGGAGCCCCATTGGTCCTTAGCAGACCAATGGGGTTCCTTCAAATCAAAAGGAACCCCATTGGTCTGCTAAGGACCAATGGGGCTCCTTGGAGCCCAAATACAAAGATGCTTCTCAGAGCTCTGAGCTATATAGCTCAGAGCTCTGTCGGGTCCGTGCAGGACGCTAAGTCCCCGCAGCTCCCGCTGCCCTCCCCGCCTCTCCCACATGTCACCCACATGTCACTCACATGTGGGTGACATGTGGGTGACAGATGTGGGCGGGGTGGACAGCGGGAGCTGCGGGGACTTAGCGTCCTGCACGGACCCGACAGAGCTCTGAGCTATATAGCTCAGAGCTCTGAGAAGCATCTTTGTATTTGGGCTCCAAGGAGCCCCATTGGTCCTTAGCAGACCAATGGGGTTCCTTTTGATTTGAAGGAACCCCATTGGTCTGCTAAGGACCAATGGGGCTCCTTGGAGCCAAAATACAAAGTTGCTTCTCAGAGCTCTGAGCTATATAGCTCAGAGCTCTGTCAGGAATGTGTGCAGCGCAGACGCGTATGCGGCGGCGGCGAGTGACGTCGGGTGCGGCGTAGTTACAATGTAACAAAGTTGTTACATTGTAATAACTTTGTTACATTGTAACTGATAGAACATTTCCGAGGCTATTTTGAGGGATCATTTATTTAAAGGGACAGGTAAGTATTAATGGTTAATTAAGAATATTAAAGGACTTTTTTCGTAGTTATGTTTTTTGTTCAATTAAAATACTTTTTCTAAGTGTTTGTGTGTTTATTTACTTTTAACTCTTAAAGGAAATGGGTAAGGGGTACAACTACCTCTATACTCATTTCTCCTGGGAGGGGGGGTGGGCATCTGGGGGACCCCTTTTTAAAGGGGACTCCCAGATTCCACCATGAACCTCCCCCCCAGGAAATCGCGGCCTCCACCTCCACCGCCCATCGGAGGTGGAGAAGAGCCCCTTGTCCTTGGATTGGACAAGGGCTCGGAGGGGGAGGGGAAAGCTTGGCTGCCCCTCCCCTTCCGAGACCCCCCAATCCATGGACCATGCGGGCTGGTATAGTCAGGGTGCGGAGCCCCACGCGGCCGGTGCTCCGCATTCTGGCTATCCCAGCCTGCATGGGGGACAAGGGGTTAAAGAGGTCTGGGAGGGGGGACCCCACGTCGTTTTTTTTTTATATTTCCCACACTCAGAACGAAGTAAGTAAAACTCTTCCCACTTGGGGGAATCTATGAAAATAATACACTATTGTTACCTGTGCAAAAAAAACGGACATTTTCTGCATTTAAAAGACATTTTCGCCCTTGAAACTTAAACATCGATTTTCTCAAAAACTATAAGGTCTTTTTGAAAAAAAAAAATTTCCTCTTATTCCCACTGATCCCCTTAATATACCCTGGGAATTTGGTGTTCCTAAACTTTAAGCAGGCTTTGCTATTAACCGTTAAAGTCGGCGGGTTTTTAAATGTTTACATTTTTCCTTTGAAACTTTAACATCGATTTTCTCAAAAACTATAAGGTCTTTTTGAAAAAAAAAATGTTCCTCTTATTCCTCCTGATCTCCTTAATATATTCTCCAAATTTGAGGCTCTTAGCATTTAAGGGGGCTTTGCTATTAACCCTTAAAGTCGGCGGCTACCTAACATTGATACATGCGTCAACTTTTCCGCTTCGGGAGCATGACCATACGCATTAATTTCATAATAGCCGTTGCAATGCGAAAATTACGCGAAAATTACGCTTACGCGAAATTTTGCGAAATCCTTCTTCATTACGATTATGTACTTACGGCCATAAACGTAATTACACTAATTACACGAAATTTCGCGAAATCGTAATTACTCCATTACGCTCATCTCTAGGTAAAAGTGAGGTTTGAGGGAGCGTTTAAAGATGGCAGAGGTTGGAGACTAGTGATGAATGCGTTGTGGCAGGGACCTCCACCCTTATTGTTATTATTGATAGCTTAAACCTCCCTTGGGAGGTATCAATTTATTTTTTAACTTCCTATAGAACCAAAGAAGAGAGACCATCCATTTCCTGTGTACAGATCCGGAGAAACAAGCAGGGATGGTTAATTTCCTGTGGCTCTAAAGGTGGTTGCAAGTCTTTACAACCTGCCTTTGTGAGTATACATATCAACATGACATTACTTTTTCTATAACTATTTACTATACTGCCCCATTGGGCTCCTAGTCTCTCCTTTTTATCCTTACATGATCATAGGTTGTTAACAACCACGGGAACAATCATCACATACTCATCCAATTTCCAGCACCTCTGAATTTAATGTTGCTCAGATTTGATGTCCGATGAATCCCAAACATTTTGCACTGTTCAACCCAATTACCTGCAAACTGAACACAGGTATATTCGAGCAACACTTAAAACATAATGCAATTGGTACATTCATGCCTTTACCCTAAAGTTATGATATGTTGCCGCTGAAAAAAAAAAGAACACAGTGTGTTCTCTAGATTTTTGCTAGATGAATTTTGCAAGCAATAGCATTGAAAACAAAAATTAATTTCCACCTCAAGATCTTAAATAGAAAAGGAGCATGTGTCAGGTAAAAATGAAACGTGTTATCTTTTCAATCTATTGAATTTGCACATTGCTGCTGGAGGGCGGTGCGTGGATAATGAGTTTCTCCACTTTAGTTCGTGTTTCATGGCCTTCAACACACTTTTATTCCATTCCCTCTAGAGTCAATAGATCTCATTACTTACAGAAATTTTACTTTGATACCTGTCATGGGAAACAGCACAAGTTGATTTTAGCAAGTTGTTGTCACTAACATATGGCATGCTCTAAACAATTAAGTGATTGTAGCTTAAATTGTTACTTCTTTTCAAAGTCAATGTCAAAATAAAACTTTGTACTAGGATTAAAAAGATTCAAATATTCCCTAGTTGTAATTTACATTTTATAAACTGATTTTTTTTCTTTTTAATCTACATTTGCTTTCATAAAGTACCATTCTGGAGTTATAAAACTCAATACGAAACTCACCAATAGAAAATCATGCATTTTTTTGTCATGATTTTATTTTAAACATTACTGAAGTTATATTGGGTACATTATTTTATGTTTGTCACGGACGGTTGCGGGGCCGCAGGCGCGTCCTGTAACCACCCGTGAAGAAAAGCGATCGCACTCGATTCTCTGCATCGATTGCGCTTCAAATCGATACAATCTGGGTTGAGTGTGTAGGGGCAGCTGAAGTCTTTTTCCCAGCAGAGAGATAGCATCAGCCGACCTGCAGGATGGCTCTTTTGATATGCTAATGAGCCTGGGCCCAGAGAGTCCCTGGCTTCAAGCTGTGCTGATGGCCCATCCATCAGGTATAGACCATGACAGAAGCAATCTAGTTGGGAGAAAAGCCAGACCTTCCGGCTCCCTCCCAGCAGGGGAGCTGACACCTAGCTAGCTGCCCCAAACTTCAAAGAGCCTTTGCCTGGGAATGACCTGCTATCAATCCCAAATGTAGATCATATTCCATAAACGGCTATATGTATCATATTTTCTGTGTTGCCAGGCTGGCAGACCCTCCAGACTAACAGAGCATGTAGGGCCCGGTCTGGCATTGGTTCTGAGAACATTTTTAGAACCTTCTGAGGTAAAGACTGCCCGTTAGGCAGTTCAACAGTGCCCTAATGATACCACAGGGGTCTCACCCCTCATGTTTGGTATCAGGCTGCTGGGTACATCGAGGCAGACCTGAAAATATTAGTAAATCTGCCCTGACCTGTACGGTTCTGTGAGATAGAGCCCATATATGGTTAAGGCATGATTTCTGGTCCCCCAGGACAAGGGGAGGACTCATCTCATGTTCTAAGGGGGTGTGTGGGCCCGCCCTCACTCCCTCCTACTGAATCAGGGGCATAAGAATGGCAGAGGAGCCAAACTCAGTGTCCTCCACCCTGAAAACATCTTGAACTCATCGGTGCCAGCTTGAGGATATGCTGGCATCCACCTGGTCTGAACTCTGAACTTTGATTGAAACCCAGAACTCTGATTTTTCCCACAAAAAGGACATCTTTCCAGGAACTAAGTATTTTTCTCCCTTCTTTTATTTTTTATACTGGCTATTACTGTTTTAATAATTGTTGATTTTAATAATTGTCTGTATATATTAATTATTTATATTGCGTGAATAAACGACTTTCTCCAAGTCATTCACTGTCCGCTACCCTGCTTACAGCACACACAGAACTGATCCCGGGTCTCTGAAGATACGCTACTGTTTGTTTGTTGTTGGCTAGACAGAATACCGTGTGTTTAACCGTTTTATTCGCAGGACTAGTCATTCAGTAAATCGGGTCCACTGGCCCATACCAGTGGTGGTGGCAAATACCGTGGAATCGTGTGTACGTTGTAATTACCCGTGTCTCACAGGCCCCCTTCTGGGTTGTCTGCGGCTAATTCTTAACGGTTCCTGCGCATTGACTGCGACCAGAGTTCGCACGATCTGTGCACTGGCACCGTTTAGAAGGCTAAGTGCGGTCAGACCACTAGGGCTCCTGTGACAATGTTTTTCACTAAAGAATACTTGCTGCAAAAAGCACTTAAGTTTCAGTATAATCAATGCCAAAACTTAATCTTGTGTAGATAAGTTACCTTTTAAATCCTTTGCTTCAAATTGGATTTGAAATGATTGCAGTGAAATTTTACTAGTCTACTCACCTTCTTCAAAGCTTATGTGTATAAGTTGAATTGTCCATTTTAAAAGCCATCCTATAATGATTTGTTTATTATTTTGCATTTTAACAAAATCACATGGATATAGATGTGACAAACATTTTGTATTTTGAATTCTATATTTACTTTTTTTTCTATATATGGAAGGAGACCCTGGTTGCAATAAAATTAATTATGAAGACACAGTGGCATAGCAGGAAAGCATGGGGCCCCATAGTAAAACTGTAAAGGGGCCCTCCAATTTAGGCATTCTTAAGCAATGCCACCTGCCGCTACCCTATGGATGTGAGTTAATTGGGCAATTTACATTCCCATGCAAGTAACACTGCATGTACTTCATGGGCACTGAGACAAAGTCGACAAAGTCAGAGAGTGGAGGCACACAAGAAAGTTAATGGTGAATACATTAAGTACCACCTGGGCCCCCTATGTTCCAGAGCCCCATAGCAGCTGCCATGGCTGGCTGCTAGGGCTATTCTTACGCCCCTGTGAAGACCTACAGTATCATTGGTTATACTACTTTAGAGTCTATTTTAGTTTTTTATAAGTTTTTTTTTAAGTCACCTCTTCTCTCCCCTCAACTGAGATGCCAGACACTCTATGTATGACATCAGTGATCAAAAAGCATCATCAACATCACCTGGGATTCTCCATTGAGCAACAATCAATGCCAATTTTGTCAGTGACATTATACAAGGATCACACAAGCAAATTGATAAAAACAGTTTGCAAGCCAGCACCAGTTACAGTTAGACATTGTGGCTCTTCATTTATAAAGACTTAATTCAAAATGAGCGGGATAAAATACTTCAGATGAAGACTACAAGGTTACAGATGAAGAAAGGAATTGTTAGGAAGAGAAAAACAATGAGCAAGTACTTAACCTTTTCGGGACCGGCCACCTACCCCCCCTTAAGGACCAGGCATTTTGCGCGGGAAGGGGGTGCGCACGTTTGGGGGGGTCAGGCGGCCGGATCCCATGTGTGGCTGCCTGGCATTGTGTCCCTCCTTGATGGCCTGGGCCCCCCCTTCTGCCAGCAGCCTTCACTTACCTTCCAGGCTCCAGCGATGAGCCGCACAGGACCCTCTTCTCCGGCCGGCATCTCCGTTCTGTCTGACGAGCAGTTCCGGGTCGCGGCTTGATGACGTCATCAAGCCGGGACCCGGCGCTGACGTCAGATGAAGCGGAGATGCCGGCCAGAGCGGAGGGGGGCGCTGATCGTCGCTGAAACGGCAGGGAGGTGAGTGGATCCTCTTCTTTCCCCCCCTGCCGCTGCAGCTGTCAAACAGATCACTACGATCCGACGGCGATCGTAGTAATCGTGTGATCAGCAGCCATTCGCGATGGCTGCTGATCACTCGGGGGAGATGTCGGCTGTCATATGACAGCCTAATCTCCCCCTCCGGGTGCGCACGATCGCGTCGGGAGCGGAAATTGCGGGCCGGCGTAGATCCTACGCCGCATCAGGCTAGAACAGCCACAAGTGCGGCGTAGGATCTCATGCACATGGTCCCGAAAAGGTTAAACTTTATTTTAAAAGCAGGTGTGTGTGTGTGTGTGTGTGTGTGTGTGTGTGTGTGTGTGTGTGTGTGTGTGTGTGTGTGTGTGCTTTTAATTAATTGACTTTTGTACATAGTGCATAGTTTTAGTCACAATTTAAAAATGAAATATATTGAGGATGTTTTATTTCCTTAATTTAATTTTTACTTTTGAATGTATGGTTAAAGGGGTTGTGCGAACACAGCTTCTATTATTCTTCCTATTCTTCCTGGATGTGTAATATCTGCTTGAGCTCATACCCTGCAGATAGCCCATACTCTCCCTCTGCCCAAGATTCTTACAGGCATTGCCAAAGCAGGAGGAAATCGGGGACATGGAAGGGGATGGGTTAGGGGTACAGTGGGTTAGCAGTTTGTGGACATTTTTAGGTTTATGATTCTCTTAGTTTGTGGCCTGCTGTGAAATAGTGTGCAGCAATTGCCACTGTGAATTCCTCATCTCCTAGTAGATTGTAGAGTTTTCTCTCATCCTCTAATCCTCTAAGGTTTCCCTGAGTGCAGTATATTTGGGGCAGTGCAGTAAGAAGTGATTCTTGTCCTCGAGGGTCTTCTGTTTACAGTGTTGGCATAGTCTATACTCTCTGGGTTTGTATGTTTGTCTGTGTCTCCCAGACTCGATTTCAAGGTTGCAAGCACTGAGTCTACTCTCTTTTGAGAGTTTTGGAGATTTTCCATAGTTACATAGTTATTTTGGTTGAAAAAAGACATACGTCCATCGAGTTACAGGGTACAGGGCCCTCTCCAATTTACTACTATGAATGTTCAAAGGGCTAGAAAGATGCTTGAAGTGTCTAGTGCCCATTTACATAAGGATCCAATGTTTGGTATCCTCTCACACAAAGCATCTCCTAACATGGGTGCTGCAAGTATTATCTGGGGGGGGGGGGTGCTCATTTTCTGAAAATGTCTTTGAGAGGGATGATTTTTCTTTAACTCTGTACTAACACATCTGTAGGGTATGTGGCTTCTGTTTAAATCTTTTAATTAGGACACCCACAATGAGTTTACTTTTACCTACAAAAAATGTTTCTGCTTACATTAATACAATTCAATTTTCACATTGTATGAATCTGAGTTTTTCCAAATTCAAATGTGTATTGTTAAACATAATTTCTAACATTGCTATCAATAATACATTAATGCATTCTTATTATGAATAAATCTATGTTCCTTTTTTATATGTTTTTGATAAATAAGGACTTCTTTTGGATGATGCTGATCCACCTAGTGGAATTCTGAAGTGAATGCAGAGTTATGTCTTTACACTTCACTTTGTGTCTCATTTACCACTCCCCAATCAGTTCCATCCTGTGCAGGCTAGGACTAATGGTAACTGAGTTGTGTTGTATTTGATTGATTTTATGGCAAAAATAAACAGGCACTTACAGAAAAATAAATAATCTCTGTCAGACAGATATTTGTAATTCTCTTTGCTGTTATTCTGCAGAGACTTGTTAGGAGCTTGTTTTAGTGATAGCGATTCTCTGTATATAACACCTTTCTATAACCTAGCACCCCATGCCATCAGTTGTGTTTACACGATGTCCCCTTTCCTTCCTAAAAACTTCCAGAACTGATCTTGCAAAACACAACAAAAAAGTTCAATGGCAAGTGGAAATTTGCATCTGTTTTCTCAGCTGAAAATGGTAGAAAGAGGAATTTAAATATTTTAGTCTCTTTAACGGAAGAACATTTTTACATATACTTATGATATGAATGCTGTAAAGTGCTCTTCCATAAAAAAATATTATTTGGATTGGAGCTATTATTCTCCCTTAGCTGTCATGCACACTGAATACAAAGAACTCACAAGGAAAGCACTTTTTCTTTGTGTATGAAGAGTCGTGCCATATTATGCTTTAAATCATTCGCACAATGTTTCAGAATACATTCAAGTAGATTTGTTTTATCCCTTGCTTTTACTGTATTAGCTTCTGTTATTGGCAGCATTCCTGCATTAACTTTAAGTGTCCCAGATGCATTTTCTCTTTTCCAAATTGTGCATGTTGAACCAAAAGTCATTAGCGCTGCTCTGGCTGTGGTCATCTTTCATTGTAGGTGATCCATCATTGACTTTTTCTGTACCCCACCACCTGCTCAAGTATACCCTAGCCAGTATGTGCTTCACCAAATCTCTTACAATTACCTAGCATTTTGTAGTTTGAACAAAGCATTTCATGAATAATAGATGCATTTCTCACTTTTCTTCATCTACTTTTAATTTATTTAAGCAGACAACGTTCACAGAGAGAATCTTGAATGATGATATTGCTCTGTTGTTATGTTTCTTGCTAAGTCAATAAAGACTTCTGTCACTTAATATTTTATTAAACCTTGGCTGATTTGTACTGTCTTGTCGCTTGGGCCAGATTCGTAGTTACACAATCCGTAAATACCATTAAAACCTAACCCCTAACTATATACTATAACAATTGATAGGCTTTTTTTTTCAATCCTTCAAAGGTAATACTGGATGAAAAAAAAAATGTTTCTTAGCCTCTGCTGTATTTCTTCAGAAGCATATGTTCTGGCAAAAAAAAAATCCCATTTGCTATTCTTTTAATCTCAAAGTGTGTTAATAATTCACCATTGTTATAGTAACAGAAACATGATTTTCAAAAGGAGATAAACTAGGTGTCACAGATCCTTATATTAAAAGCACTAACTATTCACACGGCAATGTGATGAATAGGACAAGCTTGCTGTAAACTTGACATCATGAACACATAGAGCAAAAGCCACAAGCAGCATTGCTATGTATCATTCACTGCTCATGTGGTCTACATACCTTTGCCCAGCACACACATCCTTAATACTACCCCTAGCTACTAACTGGGTGTTTGTGAACCTGTGTATGTGACAATGAATCGAATCTGCACCTTTAAAGAGGAACTGTAACCAAGGATTGAACTTAATTCCGGTCAGTAGCTGATGCCCCTTTCCCACAAAAAAAATCTTTACCTTTTCTCGAATAGATTATCAGGGGGTCTGTATTGCTGATAATTTGGTCAAACCCCTCCCACAGTGTGATGTTATGACCAAGGTCCTGACAGTTTGCTGTCTTTGAGCCTCATTGGGTTGTGGGAAATAATTGCTTTTCCAACTGCCAAGCAAGCAATATCTTCCTCTGTGCATAGAACTCTCAGTAACGAACAGGCAGGACTAAAGATGTCTCTACCAGTGATACATTTCAGAATATAAATTGGGGAGAGGAACGTTTTTACAATGGGCAAACACTAGCTAAATAATCTATAAATGAACATTGTAAACAATAAGCAATTTTATTCATTATGTTATTTTCACTTCAGTATGCTTTAACCACTTCACCACTGAGGGGTTTTACCCCCTGACCACCAGAGCAATTTTCACCTTTCAGCGCTCCTTCCATTCATTCGTCTATAACTTTCTTATTACTTATCGCAATGAAATGAACTATATCTTGTTTTTTTCGCCACCAATTGGGCTTTCTTTAGGTGGGACATTATGCCAAGAATTATTTTTTTCTAAATGTGTTTTAATGGGAAAATAGGAAAAATGTGGGGAAAAAAATAATTATTTTTCAGTTTTCGGCCATTATAGTTTTTAAATAATGCATGCTACTGTAATTAAAACCCATGAAACGTATTTGCCCTTTTGTCCCGGTTATAAAACCATTTAAATTATGTCCCTATCACAATGTTTGGCGCCAATATTTTATTTGGAAATAAAGGTGCATTTTTTTCAGTTTTGTGTCCATCCCTAATTACAAGCCCATAGTTTATAAAGTAACAGTGTTATACCCTCTTGACATAAATATTTAAAAAGTTCAGTCCCTAAGGTAGCTATTTATGTATTTTTTTTAATTGTAAATTTTTAAAAAAAATTTTAATTACAAAAAAAAAAAAATGGGTAGTGTGGGAGGTAATGAGTTAATTTTATGTGTAAAAGTCATTTATTTGTATGTGAAAAATGTGTAGGGTGTAGTTTACTATTTGGCCACAAGATGGCCACAGTAACTTTTTGTTTTAATGCGACCTCCAAGCTTCCTTCCGGAAGCTTGGAGGAAGAATAAGGAGGCTGGACACGTGAGTTTTTTCTCACAATGATCGCGCTGCCCACAGGAGAGCAGCTGATCATTGCGGGGCTTAGATCAACGAACGGGAATGGATTTTCCCGTTCATTGATCTCTGGGCGAGCGGGCGGCGGCGTGTTTACTAGCGGCGAGCGGCGTGTTTACGAGCGGGAGCGCGGGCAGCGTCGGGAACGCGGAAAGTACGTGTTTCTCCGTCCCTGGTTTTTAAAGGATGGAAAAAGGGGCGGAGAAATACGTACGCGCGGGGGTAAAGTGGTTAAAGTCCACCACATGCGTCTTTTCAAGCTCATTATGCTCACATACTTCAAGATGGTGGGGAAATCACTGTGCATCTAGTTATAGGCATCCTATGCCATTATCAAACTTTTGACCAATCTGCACAAAATGCACTGCTTGCACTTCCACAGGCTGCAGTGTGACATGCATTCTTTCAGAAATGCACCCTATATACTGTATGTTGAAGCACCCATACCATATGAGGATGCAAATAAATTACTGCTGGAAAGTGGTGGAAGGTCTATTTTATATATTTCGAGACTCTCCCAGGAATTAGTGATGTGGGCAATCTAACTTTGAAAGGTTATACCTTTGCTGGCTTCAGCTAGATTGCACCATATTTATCAGTTAAAGCCCAAGAGTTTGACTCCATGGATGGACATTGGGGGGGGGATACATATGTTCATCTCCTTGCTAGTGGGAAATTACAAGAGTGCAGGGAGTGAGGAAAAAACTGCTGTTGCATTCCTACACTTCATTAGGCGCTTACCTTACCATTGATGGAGGAACCAAAAAAACAACAGACAGATAAATAAAACTAGATGGCAGATAGAAGGAGAACAAGGCACACAAGGTATTTTGCATTCATCTAAAGTTCTAGCCATCATACAGAATTTTGAAATCTCAGGCAAAACCTCTATCTATTATGTTTCATTGGATGCTGCATTGATTGCAGTCTAGTTCATACTATATATCCAGATCACAAAATAAAGGAATGAAAGCCTAGCTTCCTATATTGGGGGAACTGCTATGCCTGGCTACCTATACTGGAGCACTGGGGCACTATGCCTGGCAACTTATACTGGGGCACCTACCTTTGTCTAGCAACCTATAATGGGGCACCTACTATGCCAGGCTACCTATACTGGGACACCTATCTATGCCTGGCTACCTATACTTGGGCACCTGCTTTGCCTAGCGATCTATACTGGGGCTCCTATTCCTGGTTACATATACTGGGGCACCTGCTATGTCTAGCTACCTATTCTGGGGCACTTATGCCTGGCTACCTATACTGGAGGCACCTATTCGTTGGGCTAGCCAGAATGTGGAGCACCGGCCACCTGGGGCTTCGCACCCTGAGATATACTAACCCACATGGTCCATGATATGTCGGGCTCTGGGGGATAGGGGTGGCCAAGTCTCCCCCTCTCCCAGACCTCCAGAGCCCTTGTCCAATCCAGGAACAAGGGGCTCTTCCTCACCTCTAGGGCCCCAGGAGGAGGTGGGGGGGGGGGGCGACAATATCCTGTCGGAAGTTTATGGTAGCATCTGGGAGTCCTCTTTAAGAAGGGGACCCCCAGATGCCCTCCACCTCCCTAGGAGAAATGAGTATAGGGGTACATAGTTTCCCTTACCCATTTCCACAAAGAGTTAAATGAAATAAAACCCCAATCACAAAAAAAGCCCTTTAATATTCTTAATTAACCATAAATGCTTACCTGTACCTTTAAAAAAAATGTTCCCACGCCAATATTCTTGGAAATAACCCCACGCCAATATCCTCTATCTTGCAAGCTTGATTGAAGATCTCCGCCAGCTGCCACCACACACAGCAATGCCTGCCACAGCTCTCAGCTGTACTAAGTATACCTGAGAGCGCTGTCCTCTGAAACTCCTCCCCATCCCCCACACCTGTCCCCACCCACCCATCTATACTAAGTATCCCTTTTTTGTGGGTGTGCAATTAGTATGCAGCAGACTGGTGTGGTAACATCATTAATTGGGGGAGGAAATAAGTACCTTATAAAAAGCATCAAAAACACCATTATAACAGCTTTTAAAGTAATGGCTGGAAACAGGAGTCTGCAGAAATCCTCCATACCATATACTCTGTAAAAGTTTCCATAAAGGGCTAAAACAGTCTTCTAAACCTTCAGTCCTAAATTTGTTCACAATTGACTTCACCTTTGAAATCCTGAAAATTTTGCTCCCTTCTTTCTGTATTCAAACCAAAAAGAGGCATGCTTATTCAACACATGAGCACACAATGGGCTTGATTCACAAAAGAGTGCTAACTGTTAGCACGGGCATTTTTTGCAGGAATTTTCGCATTGCACGCAATCGCGAATTTTCACGCAAAACGATAACGTTTCCGCATGTTAACGCGGATTTTTGCGCAAAATCGATATCGTTTTCGCACAAAAAAATCATGTTTGCGCGCGAAAACGTTATCATTTGCATTTGCGCACAATGCAAAAATTTGCATGAAAAGGGCCATGCTAACAGTTAGCACTCTTTTGTGAATCAAGCCCAGTGAGTCTGTACCTTGTTTGGTCTTCAATATTGATTTATTTTTTGGTTTCTTCTTGTCCACCCTTTGTAACTGTGAGTTCTAGTAAATTTTTCATTTTATACTAAATTACAACATTGTCTGCATTACTACAGAACTCGATGAAAATACTAACAACGACAGGAGATTTCAATTTATTTCACATTTGCCTTTATTTCTAGGGTAAAATAGAACATACTTAAACAAGGAAACACAAAACATGATGTGCTTTATATCATTCTTTTAGAGTAATTGTGCTGCTTGTGTTGTATTTGCTCATTCTCCTGTTATTTTTGTGCCATATATATTTTATTTAAGATTGTGTGCCTTGCATCACAGCAGCAGTAGTAAACACTTTGTCAAAATAACATACAGGTTTTCATTGTTTTTTTTATTTGGGAACCAATATAGTAACATAGTGATACAAGTTAGTACCACTGACAAATGAAGAGAGAAAGCTGGTTGCTGGTGATATATCATTGTATAGAGGACAAAGAAGTGTATCATAGGAAACCAATTGTAATGCATCTCATTTATGGTGTTGTGTCTAACCACAAATTTTAGTTTTGTGGTTAAAGCAGCATGAGGAACAGAACTTTGTTTGTATTTGTATCAGGTTACAAAGTATTAAAGCCCAACTCTGGAAAGATTTAAAAAAAAAGTCTCCGCATAATTAAAAACGACCCTATGGAGAAAAGTACAATTTCTCATTCTTACATCCTCTATGATGATCACAGTCCTGGTCCCGTACGCAGTTAACTTCTTCTCCAGAGTTTTCTCCTAGGTGATATTTTTACAACTCATCAATAAAATGCCCTTTAAAGTGTACCTGAGGAGTAGGAAAAAAAAGTTTTATACATACCAGGGGCTTCCTCCAGCTCCCTTCAGCCTAATCGCTCACTCATCGCATTCCTCCACCATCTGCAGTCTCTACAATCTGGCCTGGAACCTACACTCTATCCCCTATGCTATCAAGGCATTTTGTATTGACCTGAGGAAGCAGCCCATGACCCGTGAAATGCATTGTCAGATTGCTTTTTGAATAAAAACTTTTTTCCCAGTTGAACTGATGTCTATATCTTCCGGAGAGGTAAGCAATTACCTGTCTTTTTATTATATAACTAGTAAAATGGCCCACCCGTTAAAAAACGGGCGCTAGGTCACGGCCGCAACCCCCCATCCCCCGCGCAATGTGCTCACATACGCGTCCCGCTTGCTCGTTCCCCAGCACTGTCTGAAGTATATGCACACAGGGAGCTGCTTGCTTGGCAGTTGAAAAAAGCTGTTATTTCCCACAATGCAATGAGAACCTCTGTGAAATACACACAGCAAGCTGTCAGATTCGGCCCTGTGTCCTAACTGCCCTGGCTGCGCACATGCTCAGTACAAAAATGCCAGGGACACACAACCATTCAGTTGATGACGCAGGGACACTTGCATTTTATTATATAGGATTTTTATTTGCATTTAAAAATACCAGAATAGAACATACATTGGGCACCTCCACCCTACCCACTACCAGTCAGACCTCCTTTGGAGGTAATAGCTTTGCAGTTTTTCTGGAAAGTATATCGTACTACAGGAGAGTGACCATCCAGTATCCAGCAGGACCTGGAGTACCGAGCAGGGACGGTTAATTTCCTCCAGGAAACTGCAACCGACCTTTATGAGTACATATTTATATGATTTTATCCTTCCTATACCTAACGATACTGCACTATTGTAGCTTCCATGGTACAATTATGCTTAGAATATAAAAGAAAATCTAGTAGATAAATCCTCTAGAGTAGTTAGTGCACGTGCACATTATTGCGCATGCACATTATTATTTGTAGCCAGTCAACATGGTCATGATCATGATCATCCTGAAAGGAGGTCATATCTGTAAAAATGCAAGGCTACAGTTCTTAAACTGTCCCAGTTTATACAGTTGTTACACTGTTGTATCTAATAAGTCATGCTAATTACCATATGTTTCTTATTAAAAGTACAATGCAGATTGTGCACACTACCTTTCCAAGGTGTGCTTCAAGTCACAAAAGATAAACTCAAGATTACTGGGTGAATTTTCTTTGTATCTAGTAAATGTTTTTAACAGCAAATAGCCTGTACGCATCAAGACAAGCGACTGATCTTGAAGCATGAAGGCCATACGGTTTTTGAAACATAACAATAACATGTTAAACACAAGGTTCAACACAACATTGTGTATTTCAAAATAAAGGGTTGGGCTTATGACATAAAGGTCAATTGGTTTTGAAACACAAAATGATAGACAGTGCAGATAGCATGTTATTAGTTAAAAAAACAATGTACGCCTTCCCTTTTCAGAATGTGTTTTGAAGTAATAAAAGGTAAAGTCAAAATTGCTAGCTCTGATTTCTTTATATCTAGGAAATGTTTGTTGCACAGCACAATATACCCTGTATACTTAAAGACAAGGGACTGATCTTGAAGCACATAGGCTACATTTTATATTTTAAATATTTATTATTACTATTATTAATTGTATTTATAAAGCGCCAACATATTATGCAGAGCTGCACAATAGATAAATGGGTTAACATACAAGGTAGGACATACAGGAAACTCACAATAAAACAAGATCATGCAAATAATTTGATAACAGTACAGTGTCATAGGTCAAAATAGAGACTGTTCTAGTCCACAAGAGGAGTGATTGACAGTAAGATTGCATAATCAAGCTGGAGACACTAGGGATGAGGGCCCTGCCAGAGGCTTACAATCTAAAGGGTGGGGGTGGAGACAATAGGTGCATCTGTTGAGAGGTTGTTTAACAGAATGTATTATGGTGCTGGTGTAGGGGGGGTATGCGAGCATGTGTGAAGGTATTAAAGGTGAGGGCGAGTCTGATGGCTGGTGGGAGAGAGTTCCAGAGAGTGGGGGCAGCCCTAGTGAAGTCCTGCAATCGTGCATGGGACTGAGATATGTGTGGTGCGACTAGGCACAGGTCATTGGAGGATTAGAGGGGGTGAACTGGTAAGTGCCTGTGAACCAGATCAGAGATGTAGGTCGGGCAGGTCTTGTCCACTGATTTGTAGGCCAAGCACAGGACTTTGAAATTGATCCTAAAGCTGATGGGGAGCCAGTGTAGGGCTTTACAGAGCGGAATCGTAGAGGCGCTGCAATGAGAAGAATGTATCAGTCTGGCTGCCGCATTCAATACTGATTGAAGTGGGGCAGTATGGTTAAAATAGAATTGCAGTAGTTTAGGCGCGAAATGACAAGGGAGTGGATGAGGGGTTTAGTGGTGTCAGGGGACAGGTAGGAGCAGATCTTGGATATATATATGTGTGTGTGCGTGTGTGTGTGTGTGTGTGTGTGTGTGTAGGTATATATATATATATATATATATATATATATATATATATATATATATATATATTTATATATATATATATATATATATATATATATATATATATATATATATATATATATATATATATATAGTGAAAATTCAAATTTTACTGCAAATGTTTTGGTGAAAATGTTAGCTCTTTCCTAATAGGTATGGTTGGAGATGTTGAATTCCAATTACGCAGAAATTTTGATTTCTGGCAATGCTGATTACAATTTTGCAGATTTCTAGGTTCCCAGTTCTAATTTCTGAGGAGTGCTTTTTTGTCATTTTTTTGTATTCTCTGATTGGCTAAATACTTTCGGAGTTGACACTTGAAATTTTAAGCCAATCACAAGACTCAGGAATACTTGGCCGCATCTTGTGATTGGTCTAAAATTACCATGGCAATCCGATTCTGCATTCTTGGTTTGGTCCAATGTTTCTGAGTTCTGTGATTTGACTAAAATTACCAAGTTGTGGTAAATTGGATTTCCACAGAAATCCAATTTCTGATTTCGGATCATAAATGCAGTTTTCCTGTTAGAAATGTGGAAATTTCAATCCCGTAAAAACTGACTGAGCATCTTATTTCCTAGTATGCTGCATGGGAACCTTGTTTTTAACATACAGATCACATGTTAAATGCAACGTTCAATACAATGCATTGTATTAAATTAAAAGCAATGCAAAATATATTGTGTTAGCTTGTTGGTCAGTCACTAATTGCCATAAAAGGAATGACCACTACTAATATTCTCAGCTCTGACTATCAAAACAAGACAAACTGTATACAAGGTTTTCAGAATGAGTGCAGTCTCTGAGAGATCCACAGTAAGGCCTGGTGCACACCAAAAACCGCTAGCAGATCCGCAAAATGCTAGCAGATTTTAAATGCTTTTTCTTATTTTTCTGTAGCGTTTCAGCTAGCATTTTGCGGTTTTGTGAAGTGTTTTTGGTGTAGTAGATTCCATGTATTGTTACAGTAAAGCTGTTACTGAACAGCTACTTTAACAAAAAACGCCTGGCAAACCGCTCTGAAGTGCCGTTTTTCAGAGCGGTTTGCGGTTTTCCTATACTTAACATTAAGGCAGAAACGCATCCGCAATCCAAAATCTGCAGCAGCCCGGGAGTATGCGTTTCTGCAAAACGCCTCTCGCTCTGGTGTGCACCAGCCCATTGAAATACATTACCCTAGCGGATCCGCACTCGTAAGTGGATCGCAAACCGCAGCAGAACCGCTCTGGTGTGCACTAGGCCTGAGTGAGGTTAGTCATACTGAGGCAGCTCTCTTAAGAAGGCAGCTCTCTTAGCACACGAAAGGGGGACCCCACTATAGTGGTTAAATGCCAATATAGTCAGACTCAGAGTACTTCTTAGGATAAGTTGGACTCAAGTATGTCAGTCAATATAGACATGCTAAAACTCACTCTTGCTTTCATATAAGAATGTGGCTCTCCTGTTTCACAGTATAGTTGCTGGGCTTTAGAAGGAAGAGCTGTGACTAATGGCTGTGAAAGAACACTTTAATTTAATCATGTGAAAACAGCATATACCGCACAAGGTGTTCAATACCTTAAGTGAGCAAGCTCTGCACATGCTTTAGAAGTGGTAAACCCATTTGTGCAACATTTTTACACTGCTTTTGTACTGCTTTACCTTTGTGACATTTCTGTCTGGAAATGAATTAAAAATGTGTGTAAAGTGTGTGTAAAATCAAGGAGTACCATTCCCTCCTGTGATTAAATAGGAAGTAAAGACACTTTGTAATTGCTTTGATAAATCTGCTCATGCATTCCTTCTCTCTAAAAGGAAAGTTTTCCCCTAGTGCTCCATACTCAACCCTCCATTAAACATGCAGTCACAAGAAACAGTATGGTAAACCCTCTTACATTTTTGCTTGTTTGCTTGCTTGTTTGTTTGTTTTTGTGTGTATCATTAGCTGGGCTTTCAAAGTATCATCTTCCTTTTAATATATGCCATGTCATATTTTGAAGGACCACTATCGTGGAAATTTGAAGAATGCAACACACAAGTAAACACATACATATTAGGTGTACATTTCTCCAAGAGTAAAATACACAACAATTTTTTTTTCCTAGTTGCTTGCTTACAGTAAGTAGTAAAAATGTGATAAATCTGACAGGTTGTGGACCAGTTCATACCCTCATGGGGCATTCTCAGTCTTTCCTTTATTCTTTACAAAAACACTCCCTGGAAAGCAGGGCCGCCATCAGAAATTTTGGGGCCCCTTACACATCATCAGGCCAGGGCCCCCCCTCCCTGGGCCCACCCACTGGTTACTGTGCCCGCCCACTAGCCACCCCACCCCCGTGTCAGTGCGCGAAGTGCGCTGCGGTGAAAAATGTGCTCCAACACTGATGAAAGCAGCATGCAGAGCGTGATGCGGCAAAAAAGTGGGTGTGACCTTGGCATGTTGCGGGTGGAGCCAAATACTAGTAAAATACAGGTAGTCCCCGGTTAACAAATGACCCTGTAGCCAGATATAGGTGGTGCCCCTAGTATAGAAAGTCTGCTGTAGCGGGCTCACTTATCTGCTCCCCACGGTCAAGCACTGATGTCACTCTTCTCTCAGGGCTGGAATGCGGTGTGCTGGTTAGTGAGCCACAGGCCCGCAGCCAGCACATGCGGCCCTTCCAGCGCTTTGGAGAGGTGCAGGGCCCCCAAAAGCCCTGGGCCCCTCACTGCAGTGTCAGTTGCCCCCCCCCCCCCCCCCGCCCCGATGGCTGCCCTGCTGGAAAGGATCTATATAAAGATGCTGGCTGGTCTCCTTAACCTATTTTGGTTCCTGGACGTAGAAACTACGTCCAGAAACCATGCGCGCTACCGCGTGCTCCCGCGGCCGATCGCGCGTGCACGCGCACTCCCGGCCGCGAATTTGGTAGCCAGGGAATCAATGTATCGGGCTATGGTGCCCGATCACTGATTCCTCTCCTCCGCTGAAAAAGCGACAGCTTCTCTCAGAAGCTGCGCTTTTTCTGGCCGTTCCCTCCCCGATGCGTCACTCTAAGCGTGTGTTACGCTTAGAGTGATGTCATGTAAACAAACTCATGGCCGCCATCTTGTGGCCAAAAAGTAATACTACAACTGAAAATAAAAATAAATTAAAATGAACACACATTTACATTATAAATCTATTGTTTACCTCCCACCCTCCCAAAACTACCCAAATAAAATGTTTACTATAAAAAAAAAACCATTACAATAAAAAAAAAACCATGTAAATATTTACCTAAGGGTCTAAACTTTTTAAATAGGAATGTAAAGATGAAATATTTCTATATTTTTTTTATTTTAAACTTGTTAATAGTGATAGATGCAAAATGGAAAAAATGCACCTTTATTTCCAAATAAAATATTGTCGCCATACATTGTGATAGGGACATAATTTTAATGGTGTAATAACCGGGACATATGGGCAAATACAATACGTGAGTTTTAATTATGGAGGCATGTACTATTTTAAAACTATAATGGCTGAAAACTGAGAAATAATGAATTTTTCCATTTTTTTCTTATTCTTCCTGTTAAAATGCGTTTACAGTAAAGTGGCTCTTAGCAAAATGTACCCCCCAAAGAAAGCCTAATTGGTGGTGGAAAAAACAAGATATAGATCAGTTCATTGTGATAAGTAGTGATAAAGTTATAGGCTAATGAATGGGAGGTGAACATTTCTCACGTGAAAACCACGGAACCTGAATGGGTTAAGGAGTGTTAACACATAAAAGATGTACCTTTCCAGTATGATCCAGTCCCGTCAGTTTTGTATCAGTTTTATATGTATGGGTGCGTTCACACATAAAAGGTGTACATTTGCAGACAGGACAGTGATGTATTGGAATGGAAATGTGCAGAATTATGTTTGAATCATAAAAACAAATTTTGAACAGAGGTGCAAACAAGAGAAAAAAAAACTTTTAACAAAAGTTTAAAAAAGGGGAAGTTTTGGTGGACTTACCTCCCTTGCAGATTAACAGACCGAAAGCCGTTACCGTATTTGGCGCCGTATAAGACGCACTTTTTCTCCCCCAAAAATGGGGAGAAAAAGTCCCTGCGTCTTATACGGCAAAGGCAGGGAATCCCCAAATTGCAAACGCCCGCCGATCAGAACCGCCGACCCGCTGCCATGTTGGGGATTCCCTGCCTGTGTGCCCGCAGCGTTAGACTACCCCGTGCCTCAGCTTTTGTCCTCTAATTACCTCCTGCCCCCCGTGTGCGACTCCCCCGGTCCCCCCTCGTGTCTCCGATATCCCAGCGTGTCTCCGATATCCCTATTGTATGTATTTCACCCCTCAGTGTCTGCAGCATCAGCGGCTTACCAGATCCATGCCGCCGCGAGAACTGCAGACACCCGGCATCTCCATACGCTTCCTCTATTGTGCGCTTGTACTCATGACGTCATCAGTACAAGCGCACAATAGAGGAAGCGTATGGAGATGCCGGGTGTCTGCAGTTCTCGCGGCGGCATGGATCTGGTAAGCCGCTGATGCTGCAGACACTGAGGGGGGGAAATACATACAATAGGGATATCGGAGACACGCTGGGATATCGGAGGCACGCAGGGGGGACCGGGGGAGTTGCACATGGGGGGCAGGAGGTAATTAGAGGGCAAAAGCTGAGGCACGTGTGGGTGGGGACAGGACACAGGAGGACACATGGGGAGAAGGGGCACACATTAGGACACATGGGGCACACATTAGGACACATGGGGCACACAGCAGGACACATGGGGCAGACAGCAGGACACATGGGGCACACAGCAGGACACATGGGGGCACACAGCAGGACACATGGAGGCACACAGCAGGACACATGGGGCACACAGCAGGACAGATGTAGGACAGATGGGGCACACAGGAGTACCATTTGGGGGATAACATGTACAAGACGCTCCTGGAACATGGACACCCCAGGTTTAGTATATATATATTTTTTCCCCTGGTTTTTGCCCTCTAAACCTGGGTGCGTCTTATATTCCGGAGCGTCTTATACGGCGCGAAATACAGTATTTTCAAATTGAAATAACATTTATTAGGTGCTCCAATTATGTTTATGTTAATTATGTTTGAACCATGCCTTACTAATTTGCACACTCTTTTGGCAGTTGGACTGAACAACTGCCATTCAGTAAGTGCTTTTGAAAATAAAGAAAACACTGAGAATCGCCCATGAAGAGATGGACTAGCCCAAAACCAAAAGTCAGACCTGTCAGAATTTAACTACCTAACATAGGAAAAAGGTACATTTATAGAGAAAATGTACATTGTATACATATGAATTTTACATTTTACAATTTTTCATGATAGTGCTCCTACAGTGTAGATAGTACAGATAGTATTTCTACAGTCAAACAACGATACAGCGCTCACCACCTTTAGCTGTGTTAAATGTATTGTCCAAACTGCTGCTTGCTGTATACAGGTCAGATAAATGTTCCCTTTTCCAAATAGTCTTTCTTTCACAGCCACGCTTCTGGCAATATAAACAGCTCCTCAGATCCTAGAGATAACAATTAGCAGGACATAGCGGGTAACTCCCAAGCTACAGTACACCCTGTGCTCAAACACACACTGTGCTAGGGTAATAACTCCACCACATGCAGGAAAGGGGGCTCACACACTCCCCCGCCAGTCCCCTGCTCACCAAATGGCTTCTTGATATAAGCGTATCACAAAACCTCTGAAGTAATCTCTAGAAGTAAGCATAAACACCACTCCTCATAGTGTAAAATTGTCTCATTTAATATGGCTTACTAGCCCTGCTAAAATGTTATGCGTACCAAATAAACGTATAAAACAGGCATATCTCCCATAGCCGGCACCTGCAGCCTTCTCCACGCTCCTCCGGCTGTCCCTCCATCCAGTGTATCAGTCTACTCGGCAACGTGCGTCTCCCAGGCATCTCTACAGTGAAATTAAATGTATTGGATTAACAAAAAACATTATACAATACACATAACAAAATTAGACAGGTGGATAAATGTTGGCACCCCAACAGTAATATGAATTCAATATTTAGTTGGGCCTCTTTTTGCAAATGGAACAGTCTCTAAATACCTCCTATAGATATTTTTGTGTCCAAAGTTCATGTTCACATTTAACATTAACCAGTTCACCCCCAAGGGTTTTTACCCCAACGGACCAGAGCAATTTTCACCTGTCAGTGCTCCTCCCTTTTATTCCCTAATAACTATATTACTACTTATCACAAGGAAATGATCTATACCTTGTTTTTTTTGCCACCAATTAGGCTTTCTGTGGGTAGTACATTTTGCGACCAATTTTTTTATTCTAAATGCATTTTAATTGGAAAAATACGAAAAAAAAATGGGAAAAATCGTTATTTCTCAGTTTTCAGCCATTATAGTTTTAAAATTAAACATTCTCCTGTGGATAAAACCAACACATTGTATTTACCCAGTTGTCCCGATTATTAAACCGTTTAAATTATGTCCCTATCACAATGTATGGCGACAATATATTATTTTGAAATATAGGTGTTATTTTTCTGTTTTTTTTTTGTTCTGGCCATAATTACAAGCCCCTATGTAATAAAGTAAAATTAATTTTCCCTCATACAATATAGATTAAAAAAGCTGAGTCCCTAAGGCAACTATTTATTTATTTATAGCTGATTTTTTTTTTAAAAGTGGGTTTTTTTTGGGGGGGGGGAAGAGTGGAAATGTAATTTATTAATTTGATTAATATTGTGTGGATATAATGTATTTGCCTGTATGTGCAATATACTTTCCCATTAGGAAGTGATCACTTTTTTTTTCTTTTTACATTTTAACAACTGCGACAGTTTCCTGTTTTGTGAATGGATGCGGCCGCTGTTCACGGTCGCGTCCATTCACTCCAGGCAGTGCGATTGGGTAGAGGACCGCTCGGTCCTCTTCCCAATCACCCAGTACGGGAACCCGATGGAAACGGCGGCGGTAGCGGCGTGGACACGTGTGAAGCGGCGGCGGGAACGCGCGACGTATTAAAACGTCATGTTGCCATTAATAGGGGAAAGCATGACCTTTTAATACGTATGTTTGCCGTTAAATAGTTAAAGTCAATGACTGTAGTGGTTAATAGCAAAGCCCACATAGGTCGTAGAACTGCCAAATTTGCAGGATATGTTAAAGGGACCCTGAGCAGTGGGTTAAATTTAAAATTGGTACTTACCTGGGGCTTCCTCCAACCCACCATAGGCTGTGAGGTCCCTCTGCGTTCTCCTCGCTCCGTTCCACGTCCCTGCTGGTGGCTGCATTACTGGCGACACTCCGACTTAGCCAGAGTGCCGCCATTTAAGAGCTGCCAGCAGGAGCCAGGAGGACACCGGGGGACCTCACAGCCTACGGTGGGCAGGTGAAAGAACCCAGGTAAGTACCAATTTTAAATTTAACCCACTGCTCAGGGTCCCTCACAACCTTGCCTCAAGCAGCAAAAAGTCTAGAAACATCCCTGCTGACTGAGCAAAATAACACTAAGGCACCTTTTACACTTAATCGGTGTGCGTTAGTGTGCGTTAGTACACGTTGGTACGCGTTTTTTCCATAGCAGTGCATTGTGACAAAGTTTTCAGTTAAAATGCGTTAAGTGTGAAAGGTGCCATGGGAAAACATGGGCATTACTTTGAAAATCAGTTTTCTTTCCGTTTTAACTGAGAGCAACTGATTAAGTGTAAAAGGGCCTTAACACTGCACAAAAAAATTCCGCTTATTGGCTGCCTTCTGTCCCTGTGTCTCTCAGAGAGTACACTAGCAAGTGAAGCAGGAAAGCATGTGACTTTGCCTCATATGGAAGAGAATGTAGCATCCATCTTGTACATCATTGTGACTGACAAATGAGGTGTTATCATCCATACATGATAATATGGTAAGGGTCACATGTAGGATGCAAATAGCTCATTCTTTCTAAAGCAAACGCAAACTCAGAACATCATTATTTCCCAATTTCTTTTATAAAGCAAACCTGCATATTTCAGTGCAACTCCAGGTTAATGTGCACTAGGGGGCACCAATGCTATGTAAGAGGCAGCAGCAAATCATTACAGTATACATTTCACTATTACTGGAAGCTATTTTGACTGTTAATAACAACATTTGCTGTATTTCTAAATATATATGACATTACGGTACTTCTGATTAATACATACCTAACTTTCATTTGACATATTTTAGCCTTCTATCTACATCGTAAGTACAGTCTTCATTAACTAGGTAATATCAGGCAACAAAAAGCACTAAAATGTCAAATAAACCCTGCCCCACCAAAAAAATAAAAAATAAATAAAAAATAATAATAGCTTGACCAACAAAAAAAGGAAGGCATGAAACAATGCTGGGGTATAAAGTTCTGGTGAAGATGAACATTAGTTATGTTCATATGTCAGCATCAGGGTTAAACAAAATGTTTGCAAACCTCTATTAGAAATTAGGGAAGTTACTATTGAGGGAAAAATAATTGGAGAATTTTTGAGGCAAACGTAACATTTGCCACACTTAAAGGGACTCTGAGCTCTAAATAAAAACGAAATTGTTACTCACCTGGGGCTTTCTGCAGCCCACCGTAGGTCGGGAGGTCCCACGGGTCCATCTGGCTCTTCTCCCAGGGCCAGGCCAGAAATGGCTCCCCGGTGGCTCCCGGCGACACTGGGCCCGAGTGATGGGCCCTTTCTTCCTGAAACGTCACTTCTGTCGTCACCACGCCGGCCGCCTCGCGTCATCACAGCGGCCGGCGTGACAGTACTGCGCACGCACGATTAAACCACGCATGCGCAGTACTGTCATGCCGGCCGCCGTGATGACGCAAGGCAGACGGCGTGGTGACGACAGAAGTGACGTTTCAGGAAGAAAGGGCCCATCACTCGGGCCCAGTGTCGCCGGGAGCCGCCGGGGAGCCATTTCTGAATATTCCCATTGAGGAATAGAGATGGCCTGAACAGTTCACCGGCGGATGACAGTTCCCGGCAAACATTAACTGTTCAAGTCCGTGGCGGGTATCAAACAGATAGGGCGGTTCAATCCGTCCCCCTATACCCAGCCATTGGGCTAAACTTTGACCCCCTACATCACAGTCAGCAGACACATGGCGGTCAATCAGACTGCAATCACCCACGGACCCCCACCCCCCCTATAAAAATGCAGCAGCGCCTGCCATGTTCTCAGTGTGGTGCTGCTGCTGTAGTCAGTGGAAGGGAGAGACAATGCTGCAGAGACAGAGACAATTAGCTAGGCGCTTCTGTTTGTTGCTGAAAGCACCCCAAAAAAAAGCCCTTTTGAGGGCTCGTATTGTTCTGTTTGGTTTTTGTGTGTGTGTGACACTAGTCACACTGCATACAGGCCACAGTCATTGCTGGGCTGTGTAGTTTTACTATACTCTTCTATCTATATTGCAAGCAAGCCAGCACACTGTCTATCATAAGCTGTGCGAGAGGACTGACAATTTATGCCCTGGGAGCAGGGATGCTCGGGTAGTGCTTTTTATTACCCGCCCGGATCCGGATCCGGGTACCCAGATATCCGGATCCGGGTATCAAGATCCGACCTTGCGGATATCCGGATCCGATCCGGATATCCGACCAAATTACCCGCGGGTACCCAACCTATTCGGGTATCCGGATAGAAAACCCGGAAGTGCCCTTTAAATAGCTTTGAAATGGTTTTTAGGGTAAATGATGCATGTAGCATCATGTTTTTTTTAAGGGAAATACTAATTAATCATTTGGTGGACATAAAATGAAAAAAAAAAAAAAAAAAAAAAGCTGTCAATTAACATCAGGACTAGGTTCCAGAAAGCGGTCGTGCAGCCCACATTGTGTCCAAAGTCCAATCGCACAACTGGGACATGACGAGTTTTCAGCCCAGACACCTCCAAAAAAATGACACCACAATTGTGTTTGGGGTTGAATATAGGTGGCGGTATCAGCAGCAGTGGCCTGTGGCACCGTGGCGGCCAGATTGGGGAGGTGAAGATTCTCCTGCGGCCTGAATGGGATGCTGTGGCTTTTCTCCCTGTGGCGGTTGGGGGTTGAGTGGTGCGGCTGGTGGTAGCGGCAGAAGGATGTGGTGGGTCCCTCATTCCACGGCCACTGTCTGCAATGCTGATCCTCCGTGCCAAACCCATCGACGCATCCTCCTCCTCAGAGTCAGAGCTGACATCCCCATCCTGTGGATGGTAGTCACGGTCCTTCATCCCATCATCAACACCATATCCCCCCTCCTCAAAACCCAGAACATCCTCCTCAAACTCCTTGCGGAACAGACCTGAGTTCAATTGCGGCACCTGGAGCGACAAGCTCGCTGACTGAGGGTAGGCTTTCCGCTGGGGTCGACACTGACACGGCAGACCTTCTGAGGGTGGCTGTAATGTTGCTCCCTGTCCTCTTGCCCTTGCTGCCCCTCCCCCAGCTGCCAGTGCCAGCGGACAAAGTACAACTTATACGTGATGATGTCACTAGATGATGTGGGGTACTCTTACGTTAATAAAATCGGGGTTGGACTTTACATCAAACCAGCACGGAGTGACAGACCACAGAGTAGAGGACAGACAGTGCACACTGTGTTATGGTGGCGGCCTGGCGGGTACACGCGGTGCGTTCCTGCACTCGATTTCCCGCTCGATTCCCGTCGACTCGATTATTTCCGACATGTCCGATTTGCGTTTCGATGGATCGTTAGGTCGATTTGGCATACTTTACATGCTAATCGACCTAACGATCCATCGAAACGCAAATCGGACATGTCGGACATAACCGAGTCGACGGGAATCGAGCAGGAAATCGAGTGCGGGAACGCACCGTGTGTACCCGCCAGGCCACCTCCATAACAACTAACTGCAGTACTAACTACAATACAATAACAAAGTAATCCTCCTATTCCCTATACTGTCCTGCTGGCCTGCACAGCACACACAGACACAGACAGGACCTAACTGAGTGAATGAAAGCAAACAATTACAAGCTAGCTAGCTAAAAACACAATAGAACAATAGTGTAGTGAAGGTGTTTAGCACTCAAAGCTTTAGGTTTATCACTGTATACAGCACTTGCTAAGCCAACAGCACTGGAGCAAGTCTGTCAGTGACCAGCCAGCCACACAAGCAAGGACGATCTGTCTCATCATGCCAGCCCTCCTTGCTATACAGAGGGGCTGGCCAGGGTTCCCTTCTGTGATTGGGTGCCAGGACTTAGGCTGGGAGGCCTATGATTGGCTCAATGAGGTCAGGTGGGGCTGGCCAGGGTTCCCCTCTGTGACTGGTTGCTAGGGCTTCTGCTGGGAGCCCTCTGATTGGCTGAATGACATCATCTCCTTACTAGTTACACTATCCGGATCCGGATAGCTGGACGGATACCCGCGGGTATCCGGATTATGCAGCTAGCTATCTGGATAGAATCCGGATACTGCTATCCGGATAGTGGCCCAGGTATCCGGATCTGGATCCGACCCGGATAGCGGAAAAATGGTCGGATATCCGGGTTTACCCGGGTACCCGGATCCGGATGAGCATCCCTGCCTGAGAGTGTCAACTTCTGACAACCCTTTGTGGCTGTTTGCAGTGGTGCATTAAACAGCGAATTTGGAATGTCAGTGTGAAGCAGTACACTATTTACACTACCTGATCCATGTATACACACACAAGGAATGCAATATGATTTTTGCCCTTTAGGGATTGTAACCCTACTCTGCGTCAAATACGTAATTTTCCCCAGGACTTTTGGCATGTATCCCACTCCACCATGTCCCCCTCCAGGTGTTAGACCCCTTGGAACAACTTTTCCATCACTTTTGTGGTCAGAAATAGTCCCTGTATCGTTAAAATTTGCCTGCCCATTGAAGTCTAAGGGGATTCGCCAAGTTCACATGAACACAAACTTTTGAGGAAGTTCACAGTTCACGAAACCTAAAATCTGAAGTTCGGGCCATCTCTATTGAGGAGTTGGATTAGTCCAATACCAGTCAGAAATATCAGCAACACTGACTGTAAATGACAGCAAAATATGTGTATGTATACACACTTTTTAAATTTTACAATTTTTCTCGATAGTGGTCTCTTAAATATTAGATTTTAAATGGAGGAACCTAAAGCAAGAGTAATATAGAAGTTGCTATATGTATTTCCTTTTAAACAATGCATTTTACCTGGCTGGCTGGCCTGCTGATCCTCTGCCTTTAATACTTTTAGCCATAGACCCTGAACAAGCATGCAGATTAGATGCTCTGACTGAAGTCATTGAGAAGCACGTGATTCATTTGGTCAGGTGATAGATATGCAAGTCTCTTATTTGTTAGTTATGGTGATGTGCTAAAGCAGGGAGTGATCACAGCAAATCAGAGCTTTGCAAATCTATCAGCTGATCACATTAATTACATATTTTCCAATGAGTTCTCCTAGACATGACCATCACTACTCACAAGCTTATTTAACAGATTTATGCGATGTTGTGCGGTGAGTAAAGGTCTCTCATCCACCACATTCACAATCACTGGACGTAAGCACATGCTAATGTCTACTTAGAATGCTTTTTTTTATTGGTTCAAGTGTGGGTCGTACTCAATAATTAAATTGACATAGCATGGATAATTTTTTTTATTATCTAACTTTTTTAATAAAATATTTCTATTCCTTTCAGATGCCCAGTTACAGTTTTACTTCAGTAAGATATTTAAATACCTTTTATTACCTAATTTTGTTTAGCTTGCATGCTCTCTCTTTATATGCAAACAATATACTTTCTTTCTAAAGCTGGACATAATTAATTAACCTTGACATGTCTTGATTCTCAAGTCCAAAAAGTTGATGGACTTTATATGCCCTGTATGAATAAGGATAATATAATGGAGAAAAAAGCCTGGCACTAGATGTGAACCAAAGGAATACTGGCTTCACCGGATTATGTACTTCATATCCAATTGATAGATATATTGGCCTCTGAGGAAGCTTTGTTTAAAGCGAAACAGCTGTCAGGCCTCCCTCACCCCCACTGTATACCCTGATGTAGCCTACCACCGTGGATTAAAGGTACCTTCTTTTTGCAACAATTAGTGCCTCTCCTCTTCTACCTCTCAACGTATGAATAAGGATGGAGGTTGCTCTTATCCAAATTTTTGTGGTATCACAATTATCAAATTATTATTTATTTTGATATGTTGTAGGGCCTTTTGCAGAACATTTGCAAGTGCAGCATATTAGACTACTTTTTGAGCTGTCCTGCAGCTTTTCTGAACATAATCGCCCTATAGTAACTAGAAATTAGAAATCTCTGTACCCCCTGCAAAAAAACTTTGGATGGGGCCCCCCTTTCTGCACAGGTAAACCAAGGATCAATGTTATTCAATTGGCTAGTGGTGCACACTTGAATGTGTTTTCCCCATGCAGATAAAAACTGTGCAGTGAGCACTGTACATTTTTTTTTCTGTCAATTACAATAGCTTTTGTGATAAAACGTGCATGTTTCTCACACATACAGACACACATGGGGCTTGATTCACTAAACTGTGAAAACTGATATCACGGTCACGCTGGCGTTTTGCGTGCATTATAACACATGTAACGTTTTTCACGTGCAAACGCAAATTTACGAGCAAAAAAAGCTACCGTTTTTGCACGTTTACGTGTGCAAATTCGTGATTGCATGTGAGATATGTTACGTACATAATAACGCGTGCAAAACACTAGCACGACCGTTATATCAGTTATCACGGTTTAGTGAATCAAGTACATGGTGTGCAGAAAATGCATACGGAAAACTGAAAGAGGAGGGTGCTCCCAGCCTCACCTTATTACACTCTCTCTGTCCATTTCTGATGGAGTGGTTGGGGGCTGGGCGCTGAACACAAGAGCCTGCTGCACACTGAATAAACAGTCTACAAATCTTTGTCTACAAAACTTTGTATGATTTGTTATCAGTAGCTGAGCAGATGCAGTCATTAGCACAATTGTGTAAGAGCACAAAGCTTTTTATCTCTGTGCCCAGACTCCTCAAGCATTATTACAGTACACAGCACTTGTAGAAGGGTAGAGAGGCTGGGGTAGAGCTGCACTGTACACAAGATCCTGCTGCACACTGAATAAGGACTGTCTACAAAACGTTGTATGATTCCTTATCAGTGGCTGAGCAGATGCAGTAATTAGAACAATTGTGTAGAGAACAGAAAGTTTTTTTTTCTCTCCATGACCTTAGTTGTCAGTCTGTCAGGACAAGGAAAAGAAACTTCTTCTCCCATGGGGCCCCCTGCGGCTTTTGGGCCCGCCTGCCACTGCATCTCTTGCAGGGTTTATTGTTATGCCCTTGCATCAGCATAACATTGTACTGTGCGGCTTATTCCACTGTATTTTCAATTGCAGCACATTATACCAATCACTGAGCAGCACTGTGCATATTATAGCTATCTTTATGGTCTTTCCTCACCATTAATACTTGTGCTAGTCAATTTAGGACCTGAAAATAGTTACTCAAATAGACCATCCAATTATCAGGAAGGTTTGACATTTATTGTGCTTCTTACTTTTTATACATTTTATTGTTATCAGTGTGTGGTCAGCTCTCCGCAGGTCATGTCCGAACGTGGAGACCACAAAAATGTAGAAAGGGATGTGTCAGTTCCTAGTGTTTATTGCAAGATCAAATCTGGTCAGGAGGAGGAGAAGGTGATAGATCAGGAGGAGGATACCTCATTATGTTGTGGAGACATGGACTAGCAGTGACAGAACAAGGAGGAAGTTGCACTGCAGCAAGTAGATTTTTGTTGTTTAAAAGGTTCTCATCATCAAAACACTACAATGTGGGCACTGTGCTGAAGCATCACTCTTCCTGCACTCTGATTGTCTTGGAAATTTCCTAGGAATTCCCTGCTACAGAAAGTCCCCTACTTACAAATTATGATGAAAATTGTACTGTATTGTTTTTGTTATTACCTATTTTTGTTGTTACATGTTACAGCATTGTATAAATTATTGTAAGTAGTTAAATTAAAAGCTAATTTAAACCAAAACAAAGAACATTGTTTACACTAAATGTCCAAATCTGGAGTTGTCGAAAAGTAAATTGTTCCACGTTTCCCTATGTGTAACACATGACTTCACTTACAAACAAGTTCATTTTACAAATAAAAAAATTCCAGAAACAGAACTTGTTTATAAGTAGGGGGCCTCTTGTTTTTTAAACCACCAATGTGGTGCTCATATCTATATGTGTACGCAGTGCACAGTTTACCTTCTCTGGAGCACATCATTCCTTGTTTCCCATGGCAGTTTCCACACCCCTCTCACTAAAGATTTCCTTTAAGATACAGATTTGTTGCTGTAACTAAGCTATGCGTAAAGTACGGTATATCTGAAACAGGGGAAACGTTCTATTTCACTGAATCTGTCCACAGGAGTGCAATCAAGGAGACACATGGCCCCAGCCATGCATGCACAGTTACCCGCTACTGGTGATTTTTTGGAAAACCCCAGCAGCACGCTGGAGCAGACTGGGCGTAAATCGAGGGACCTATAAGGCAATGAAGGGGCTGGAAGAAGCCCCTGGGAAGTAGAATAGAACTTGTTCTTATGTCTCAAGTTTACTTTAAGGCAAAAATAATAATTATGCTAAGACTGGATACATTTATGCTAAGAAAAAAAATGAAGGTTATGAGCAACTTAATGTTTCAGGAAAGTTTCCATATTCATAAACTCATGTTTAATGTATGATTTTAGAAATTAAACAAATTGTTCATAATTACACCTCTCAATTTGCAAACGTCTGACATTTTATAATTCAGGTAAATTCAACTTGTTTTTAATGTTTATAATGTTTTATATAAGTTTTGTGCATATTTTACAGCAAATTATATTTTGGGAAACCCCTAAATAAAAGGGGAGTGTTATTTTAGTTCTCTATAAAGACATGTTTATGTTTTTTTTAAGATTTTTCTATCATGTAAAGCCAAGTCAGTGTGAATACGAAACTAGGCTATGAAATGTCAAAGTATAAATTAGTCGTAGTGATATACGGACTTCCTGAGCATAAAATGAGATCAAAAGTTCACACAATACTCTATGGGGGAGACAAACTTTACAATAGAAAGGTAGTCATTAAATATTATTAATTTGCCATCATATTCATTGAGATAACATTAACCTTGATAGACCTAATTGATTTCAAGAGATACAGCACAATATTTAAGGTATGATCCAATGTGAAGGGCATTTCAAGATGAGACTGAACATTCAGTATGTGAAGTAAAGCTGTAAAACATTTTACATTATTAATCAGAACAAAGCTCCTCTGGACAGAACCCTCAAACTACTTTAATTAATGGAAACATAAAAATGAGTTTCTTAAGATGAGGTTGCTCTTTGGAGCTGCTTAAGATGTGCATATATAAACATAAATGTTCAATATAGTCTCCCGGCTATGCTGAAATAGCTTGCAGCAATTTTGTTGTGTTTTAAGATATTATTATAACTATTATCATTGTTTGAGTGTTACATACAATGCTTACAGAATTACATTAGAGGGCCTTATGATATAGAACTAACCACCCATACTAAAGACATAGCTTTGATTCAGTGTTGACATCTTAATATCCCTTTACCTCAGCACATAAATGCTAGTGCTATCCTGATCCTTGCCTTTAAAGATTGAACTTTATCACAGTCAGTAGCCAATACCCACTAAGTAGCCAATACCCAGGAAAATTACAAAAAAGGCCTTGGAAATCCATGTGATCGTTAATCTGCATTTCCAACCTTCCCTACTGATCTCCCAGAGTGCTCTGGGGAAGAAGGGAAAATAACATCATTGCCATGGCAAAACATGACTGAGGGGGCAGGACTACATACCAGTTCCCTGCTATATTTAGATATAAGAAGCATTTCTGACACTGAACCCAGGATACCTAAGGTTTAAAATGGATATCCTGAATAATTCAGTACAATCTGCTATGAGTCATCAAAGTGTTCCTTTAACAGTCAAAAGGAATTTCCTGATTCAGTTGCTTTCCACTGCTGTGGAACCACTGTCCAAGAGCAATTCCCCTTGTATAATGACTGCTCTGCAGTTAACTATGAAAGCAGCTGAAGGCTGATCCCACCAGCTCCCATTTAAACTGTGCTGTGCAGATCAAGAAAAAAGGAAGTGTTGAGTGCATTCTAAGGACACTTCGAACTGTACTGTATGTGTCCATTCGAGATATGGAAATCTGTATAGCCTCTTAAATAAGACATGTTTTCTAAAAGGTTCTTCTTTTATACATTTATTTTGAATATTCAGCCGAGTTCAGAAAATAAAATGTAGTTTAAATGGATTCATACAGAAAATAATGTAGAAAATAAGCAAAGCATGCCTCTTCCAAAACACTGCAACAGCCTCGGGGCTTCATTATATTTAATCCTAGTTTAAGCCCCACAAATAATTTGCCTTTTAACAAGATATTTCCCTTATGCAAAATAATTACCTTCTGCTAGCCATGTCATGAGAGTTGTGTGGAATAATTAACCTTTCTTGGGAAAGGCAGAGATAGTGTGATACTACATTGGCCAGTTTCACAATAATACCAGGATTCAACTTGTCAGATTAATATAGGGGAAGCAATAGAGGTTATGTAAATATTGACTTGATAGCCAGCAACAGAGATACATCACACTTACAGAAATGGGACATGAAATCAGTCATACATGACTATATGCTTTAGCAGAATCATATCTGATGAACTCTAATAGTAAGGGCAGAGGAATCATTTCAGTGCAGCTTTTCAGTTAAATTCCCTAGTTTAGGCTCATTTTTTGAATGCTTACTACAAGGTATAATCTGCAATGTCCAAAATATTGTGCATTTTACCTAAACCATTTATACATTATTATTTTTTCAATACCGGACTAGCTCAATTTGTAAATATGTCTTCCTTTGCCAATGTCACATGCTGCTGCACGCTTAGACTGAATAGCCGTCTGTAAGCAATGAAAACACTTTCCAATATCCTTTTGTCACCTACATGAAGTAGTCAAGGAGAAGCAGCTTGCACTGTGAACACAGTGTCAACATGACAATGCCAACCTTCACCTTGCTGCTGAAATATTTACTATGTGTGGCTGACAATGCAATTACATCTCTGCAGAATTTTAATCCAAGTACACACAGTGCTGGGCCGAAATTACGCATTAGCGCAATTACGCATCGTAATTCACTACAAATGCACCGTAAGCGTTACGTGTAAGGTTACGGTATTACGCGTAATTAATTACGCGTAGACCGTGGGGTTACGTTTTACGCGTAACAAATTACGCGTAAGACAGTAAACTCCCATTGAAATTACACAGTCTGCCGTAATCGCATAATATTACGCTCCCGTATAATATAAAAAAGCCGCCGACTTTAAGGGTTAATAGCAAAGCCCCCTTAAGTGCTAAGAGCCCCAAATTTGGAGAATATATTAAGGAGATCAGAAGGAATAAGAGGAAAAAATTTTTTTCAAAAAGACCTTATAGTTTTTGAGAAAATCGATTTTTAAGTTTCAAGGGCAAAAATGTCTTTTAAATGTGGAAAATGTCAGTTTTTTTTGCACAGGTAACAATAGTGTTTTATTTTCATAGATTCCCCCAAGTGGGAAGAGTTTTACTTACATCGTTCTGAGTGTGGGAAATATAAAAAAAAACGACGTGGGGTCCCCCCTCCCAGACCTCTTTAACCCCTTGTCCCCCATGCAGACTGGGATAGCCAGAATGCGGAGCACCGGCCGCGTGGGGCTCCGCACCCTGACTATACCAGCCCGCATGGTCCATGGATTGGGGGGTCTCGGAAGGGGAGGGGCAGCCAAGCTTTCCCCTCCCCCTCCGAGCCCTTGTCCAATCCAAGGACAAGGGGCTCTTCTCCACCTCCGATGGGCGGTGGAGGTGGAGGCCGCGATTTCCTGGGGGGGGTTCATGGTGGCATCTGGGTGTCCCCTTTAAAAAGGGGTCCCCCAGATGCCCACCCCCCCCCTCCCAGGAGAAATGAGTATAGAGGTACTTGTACCCCTTACCCATTTCCTTTAAGAGTTAAAAGTAAATAAACACACAAACACATAGAAAAAGTATTTTAATTGAACAAAAAACATAACCACGAAAAAAGTCCTTTAATATTCTTAATTAACCATTAATACTTACCTGTCCCTTTAAAAGCCAGTTCCCACGCAATATCCTCGGAAATATACTAATCAGTTACAATGTAACAAAGTTATTACAATGTAACAACTTTGTTACTTTGTAACACCACCGCACCCGACGTCACTCGCCGCTCACCCGCCGGCCGCCGCATACACGCTAGTCCCCGCCGGCTCCCGCCGTCCACTCCGCCCACACCTGTCACCCATATACATGCTGGCACCCATGGGTGCCAGCATGTATATAGGTCACATGTGGGAGAGGCGGGGAGGGCAGCGGAGCCGGCGGGGACTTAGCGTCCCTTCACCCGACAGAGCTCTGAGCTATATTAGCTCAGAGCTCTCGAAAGCATCTTTGTATTTGGGCTCCAAGGAGCCCCATTGGTCCTTAGCAGACCAATGGGGTTCCTTCAAATCAGAAGGAACCCCATTGGTCTGCTAAGGACCAATGGGGATCCTTGGAGCCCAAATACAAAGATGCTTTCGAGAGCTCTGAGCTAATATAGCTCAGAGCTCTGTCGGGTGAAGGGACGCTAAGTCCCCGCCGGCTCCGCTGCCCTCCCCGCCTCTCCCACATGTCACCTATATACATGCTGGCACCCATGGGTGCCAGCATGTATATGGGTGACAGGTGTGGGCGGAGTGGACGGCGGGAGCCGGCGGGGACTAGCGTGTATGCGGCGGCCGGCGGGTGAGCGGCGAGTGACGTCGGGTGCGGTGGTGTTACAAAGTAACAAAGTTGTTACATTGTAATAACTTTGTTACATTGTAACTGATTAGTATATTTCCGAGGTTATTGCGTGGGAACTGGCTTTTAAAGGGACAGGTAAGTATTAATGGTTAATTAAGAATATTAAAGGACTTTTTTTGTGGTTATGTTTTTTGTTCAATTAAAATACTTTTTCTATGTGTTTGTGTGTTTATTTACTTTTAACTCTTAAAGGAAATGGGTAAGGGGTACAAGTACCTCTATACTCATTTCTCCTGGGAGGGGGGTGGGCATCTGGGGGACCCCTTTTTAAAGGGGACTCCCAGATGCCACCATGAACCCCCCCCCCCAGGAAATCGCGGCCTCCACCTCCACCGCCCATCGGAGGTGGAGAAGAGCCCCTTGTCCTTGGATTGGACAAGGGCTCGGAGGGGGAGGGGAAAGCTTGGCTGCCCCTCCCCTTCTGAGACCCCCCAATCCATGGACCATGCAGGCTGGTATAGTCAGGGTGCGGAGCCCCACGCGGCCGGTGCTCCGCATTCTGGCTATCCCAGTCTGCATGGGGGACAAGGGGTTAAAGAGGTCTGGGAGGGGGGACCCCACGTCGTTTTTTTTTTATATTTCCCACACTCAGAACAAAGTAAGTAAAACTCTTCCCACTTGGGGGAATCTATGAAAATAAAACACTATTGTTACCTGTGCAAAAAAAACTGACATTTTCCGCATTTAAAAGACATTTTTGCCCTTGAAACTTAAAAATCGATTTTCTCAAAAACTATAAGGTCTTTTTGAAAAAAAAAATTTCCTCTTATTCCCACTGATCCCCTTAATATACCCTGTGAATTTGGTGTTCCTAAATTTTAAGCAGGCTTTGCTATTAACCGTTAAAGTCGGCGGGTTTTTAAATGTATATATTTTTCCTTTGAAACTTTAACATCGATTTTCTCAAAAACTATAAGGTCTTTTTGAAAAAAAAATTTTTCCTCTTGTTCCTTCTGATCTCCTTAATATATTCTCCAAATTTGAGGCTCTTAGCACTTAAGGGGGCTTTGCTATTAACCCTTAAAGTCGGCGGCTACCTAACATTGATCCATGCGTCAACTTTTCCGCTTGGCAGCATGACCTTACGCATTAATTGCTAGTAGGATTTTACGCGTAAGCCTATAACGTAATAACCTGAATTACGGTATACTTACGCGTAATTGCGTAAGTACTATGCGTAATTACAGACATGTACCGAAATTGAATGTCTATGCCGTAAGCGTAATTTCGTAATGCGTAATAGCGTAAAATTAAGCGTGATAATCCGTAAGCGTAGCTTTTTCCATTACGACCAGCACTGAGTACACACATCCAATATTGTTGCCCATCGGGGATGATAGAAAAATCCCTCGACAACAGTTTGCAGTCCAAAGCTGTAGAGATGCCTCACTAGCCTTTAGGCTGGTGATGCATTCTGTTGCTATGTAGGGGGGGGGGGGGTGGGGTGGAGGGCCGACAAGAGTTGCACAATGGCGAGGCTACCCATGGGCGGGTGAACAGCAAGAACAGGACAATTGAGGCTGCTGGGAAGAGGTCATTATTAAAGATCCATCATGCTGGATCCTGAAATGTTTGCTTATTTGCTGAATGATGTGGGTACAGTAGGGACCCTTTCAACTTAGGAGAAACAACGCTGGTAAAAAAGTCTAGCATGGAATGCTTTTGCATGTAAACCATTTAAGAAGCACATTTCCTCACTGAATACAACTTGCATTCAAGTTGTTTTTAACATCACTGGCGTTCAAGCTTGCTGTGTGTGTTTGAGTGTGGAGGGTTAATGATTGCCTTTATGTAAATTGACCACTCCCCTGCAGCACCTCATTTCCCATTTAAATCCTGGACTCTTGAAAGGACGAGGATAGCTTCCCTTGCTCGAGTGTATATTTCAGTAGCCATTGTGGTCTGGATGCAGGCTGTTGCTCTCCTGCTCCTGTGCCAGTACAGTCCATTTATATAATAGTATAAGTAGTATAGTTTGTTGCTCCTGGAATATTAGACTGATTTATGTGCATGCATGTGTTGCTTGCTTGAGGACTGGTGTGGGTAAAGTAGGGACCCTTTCAACATGGATGAACTTCAACACTGGTGAAAGGATCTAGTACGGAATGCTTTTGCATTATTTTGGAGGTGAATATCCTCCATTTGGTGCAACCAAATACAACTTGCATTCAAGCTGTTTTTAACATTACTAGAGTTTCAGCATGTTATGAGTGTGTGAGCGCAGAGGGTTGATGATTGTTAATGGCAATATTGACTGCCAATTTCAGTGTAAGATTGGACCAGATTTTTTTGAGATTGAACGCTTAAGCTGGATTCAGACTTAGATGTGTTGTGTCGAGTTGCATTGCAGCATGCTTTTTTAATGGTATGTGACACAACTCAGCACAACTCTACGCAATGCATTAAGTGTAAATAGGGCCTAACATTTATTTTACTCATCCCTACTGAACATATATCCTTCTGCAGCAGGATTAAACTTAATTTCTCAAACAGCAGACACTGCAATGGCTATGGCTCTCTAAAGACCAGGTGACCTTCAGACATCCAATGAGATCTATATCACTACCAAGATATGGAAGATATGTACTTGTTATTCGCTGGCCTGAATATTGAGAATATTTGACTTTGTTCATTTTGACTTGAATTGCTGTTGGCATGGTTGAATTTGTAAATTACTTTAAGCCATATACCAAGCCTACTCCTTAACCAACTCAATAAAAAATGTTGATTCAATTAGAAAAAAAGCAGTGGGCACCAGACCATTGGAGCTTAATTTAATCCAGATGTATTACAGTACAAAAGATGATGGAACTTAGCAATACATCACCGTTCCAGGGCAGCAGCAGATGTTAACAGAGAAGATGGTAGGTGGTCGACAATTGTTTCGCGCTCTCAAGCGCTTTTTCCTAGACACGCTCTATGGCGGGGAGAAGCTCACCGCCATGTAGATCTGCCCGGCATTAAGAAGACGCCAGGCCATCCTCCACTCTTCCGGCACGCCCCCTCCTCCTCCGGCAGCGCAGGCGGAAGCATGTCCGCGCTCCAGAGTGGAGCGCATCTACGCCTACGTCACATCCAGGACTCAATGTCTCAAGGCGCACACACCGCGCGTCATCTCGCGGAGGTGCGTTACCTAGGAGACGTTCCGTGGTTACGGAAATGCCCACATACCGGCTTGCCCTAACACAGAGCACCCGGTTTTGGCAATAAAGGAGTCAAGGATTACGTCACAGGAGGTGAGGGAGCGAACCAGTACGACTGGAGCATAGGCTGTAATTAGAGGCAAAGGTACATAATTAAGCAATACATTCAGAAATATACAGCAGACTGCAAATACAAAGATGGAAAGGAAAATATTATGGAAGCGTTGAAAGAGATAAAACGAAGAACACCAAGAAGGGGTGACCCATATATCCAGAAGGAGGTGAAGGAGATTAATAATTTTCTAGAAAAACAGCAAATTCATTTTTATCGTTAAATCCAGAAGGGCCCAGAGCATCAGTCCTAGAGATTAGTAAGGATTCTCTTTGTGAGAGTAGTATTTTCTTATCTCCCCCACGTCGGGGGGTTCTTACCACTTCAAGGCCAACCATTTTAAGGACATTAGCATCAGCGTCATGGACTTCTCTAACATGATTAATCATTCTTAAAGCTCCCTCACCCTTTTTAATAGATCTGCGATGTTCTACCAATCTTTCACGCATTGGTCTGGTTGTCATTCCTATATAATAAAAGGAGCAGGGACAGAGAATTTGTAGGAAGTGAGTTCCGCACGATGTAGGTAGAGTCGAAATACCTTTATTGAATCAAACACATGACAGGCTAAAATCCATCACCACACGCTGACATGTTTCGGGCGTTACACGCCCTTAATCATAGCATAGGTGCATGTGAACAGAGGTGACCTATATAAAGGATAGGACCACACCCGATACCACATGATCAGGCCCCACCCACAAAGAGGTGTATACATAAAACTTGAGGAACATCCTCAACAGTGTAATCAATACATAAAAACATATAACACAAGGATAAAATGTAAGTACACATGATTGAACACATTACAGTTTCACGCAGCAATGAAAGTACAAAAAATAAAATATATATGAATCTGACAAGCAGTTACATACATAGATATGCACACCAGGGACAGTACACCCAAATTACGTAACTGTATTGAGGTCCCATCTGGCGTTAAGGCCTCTTGGCGAACGCGTTCCTAGTTGGAAAATCCAATAGGCCTCCCGAGTGAGGAGACGCTTGTAAACGTCTCCCCCCCTGGGGGGCCTCTGGACACGCTCAATACCTTGAAATGAAAATGAAGCCATGTCACCAGAATGGACCTCTCTAAAATGCTTGGCCACATTGGATACCTCCACAGTCAACCATCCTGCTCCCCTATAATGCTCCCCTACACGCTGTCTGAGATGACGTGTAGTACAACCCACATATTGAACATGACATGAGGAGCATGAAATCAAATAGACCACGAACTTTGTGTGGCAGTTAATGTACTGTTTCATAGGGAAAATGTTTCCATTCGAGTACGAAGTAACAGACCGGGCAGGTTGATGTACAACACAATAATTACAAGTAGAAAAATTACATTTATATGAGCCACGAGTGGTTAACCAGCATGGACGTGAGGAACTGCTGGAAAACAAACTGGGAGATAAAATACTCCCTAGTGTGGGGGCCTTTCTACTAGCGAATTTGACACCCTGTTTAAGGATCACATTAAGGGTGTCATCAGCCTGCAACACAGGTAAACATTTTCTTATAATCTGTGTAATCTGTGTATATTCCTGGCTATAAGCAGTCACAAACACTGTGTCTCTTTTCGTCTGTGATACCATCCTTCGAGAACTAGATGCCAAAAGGTCTTCTCTTGTTCTCAGAAGGGCCTGCTTCCTTCCCCTTTCTATCATCCATTTTGGATATCCACGCTCCGCAAGACGAGCACCCACAGCGCTCAACTCCACCCCAAGGGCCGCGGCGTCAGAACAGTTCCGGCGCGCCCGAATAGCCTCCCCCACCGGGACCGCACGGATAGTGTGGGACGGGTGACAGCTATTGGCCCTCAGGGTGGAGTTGCCGCCGCAGGGCTTGCGGTACGTGCTGGAGACAACAGAGGCCGAGGAAGGATCTCCCCTAAGAGTAAGGTCAAGATAATTGACCTCTAGGGGTGACCACTGAAAAGTGAACACAAGGTTCAAGTTGTTAACATTAAGAAAATCAACGAACTGCTGAGCTTCGTCACACGTGCCGTCCCAGACGACCAACAGGTCGTCAATATATCTGCCATACCACACAACGTGGCTCGAAAAAATGTTAGAGTCGCTGAACATGTGGAGCTCCTCCCACCAGCCCATATATAGGTTAGCTAGTGAGGGAGAAAATTTCGCTCCCATCGAAGCTCCACACAATTGTAAATAAAAATCAGAATCAAAAAGAAAATAGTTGTGGGTAAGCAGATAATGGACAGCACATGCGACGAAGAATTGGAGATCCGAAGAAAAGGCAGAATATCTGGCCATATGGTATTCTAAGGCTTCCAGAGCGAGACCATGGGGAATACATGAATATAAAGATTTCACATCAATGGCAATCCAACTATATTTTTCTTGCCATTGAAAATGCTGTAAACTACTAAGCACATGTTTGGTGTCACGTATATAGCCCGGAAGTCGTCGCACTAGAGGCTGCAAGTGTTCATCCACCCAATTTCCCAGGCGTTCCCCCAGGGAGCCAATTCCAGCCACAATTGGCCTGCCCTCCGGGGGGAAGCCCTGCTTGTGGATCTTGGGTAGATGATGAAACACTGGCAGAACAGGAAAGGGAACGGCCAGATATTCTGCCAACCGTTTGGAAAGCACTCCTAGACTTTCGCCTAAAGACAAAAGTGCCTGAAGTTGTCTGCCAAAATCTATAGTGGGGTCATTTTTCAAAAGAGAATAGATAGATGTATCCTGAAGCTGCCTTAGTGCCTCAACACGATAAACTTCCGCATCCAGCACAACCACTGCCCCACCTTTGTCAGCATTCCTGATAACAATCCGTGTATTGTCTTTAAGGGAGGAAATGGCCTGTTTCTCTGCAGAAGAAAGATTACCATGAATATCGGGAATACTGACAGAGGCAAGCTCAAGTAATTCTCTTTCTATAACCTCCTGAAAGGTATCGACAGGGGGGCTACGGGCAGCTGAGGGGTAAAATGCTGGATTGCGGATAGGCACAGGCCTGACCTCATTTTCCGAAACCAAAGGCACCGTCTCTGTAAGCAATTGCTCTAAGGACAAAAGAGACTTAGTGTCTCTGAAATTCCCTATGTCAGGAAAGGCTAAGTCCCCATTACCTGCTATATCGTCAGCAGCACCAAAGGGACAGAGAATGGCATAGACAACAAAGGTTGTCCTACAGGTGATGAAATCTTTAATTTGGTGAATGTACCCTCCCAAGCATATATTGTCTGTCCTAATCATATATTCACATGTGGGACAGTTTTTACACGGAAATGATCCTTTGATCGACATTTCACTTAACCAAGTTGTTGAACGTCTGGGGATAAACTCACTTCTTGTAAGATGGGATCCAATTGTGGAGCCCCTCCGAAAGGTAATTAGGGGTCCCCCCACAACACGTGGGGAGATGTCTTCATCCCTCTCTACCATTTGCCAGTTACGGGAAATTATTTCTTTAATTTTACTCGACATTGGGGAATGGTCAAAGGTAAAGACAAACTTATCTAAATCTTTTGGTTGGTTGTCTATTTTGTTAATGAGACTAGACCTATCTAGTTTGCGTACCCTTTCTAGGGACTGATCTACTTGTACTTGATTGTACCCTCTATTAAAAAACCTTTTTCGCATCTCAGACGATTGGGATTCAAAGTCCTCATTTTTTGTATTATTTCTTTTTAAGCGCAAAAATTGGCTGTAAGGAATAGAATTTTTGACATGGGCGGGATGGTAGCTATTGTTATGTAGGACAGAGTTTGTTGCCGTTGCTTTACGGAAACCCTTCGTGATTATCCTATCACCCTCCACCACTAAAGTAAGATCAAGAAAGGAGACACTGTTATCCCCCCATTCTCCAGTAAACTGCATATTCATATCATTCGTTTGCAAGTAAGGCAAGAACTGATCAAATCTCTCCCTGGTGGATCCCCAAATAACAAGTACATCGTCCACATACCTGGACCACGCCCTCAAATCACATCTATAGGGATTTCTTTCACCATAGATGTAGATATCTTCCCATTTTGACAGGAACAAATTTGCAAATGTGGGAGCTACCGAAGTTCCCATTGCAGTTCCTGACATCTGTTGGAACCACTCGTCCGCAAACCTAAACGCATTATTTTTAAGCACGAAGTTTAAACACCGACACAAAAACTCACTTTCCAGGAGATCACGATGTCCCGTTTCAATGAGGATGTCAAAGATCAGATTGACACCCAACCGATGCGGTATCCTATTATATAGGTTCACCACATCGATTGTTGCCAAATGATCCCCCTCACACCATCTCATTCCCTCCAGCTTGCGCAATACGTGTAATGTATCTTTAAGATACGACGGGATCTGTTGAAGGAGTGGTCTAAGGGCGTGGTCCAGGTATCTAGAGAGGGGCTCAGTCACTGACCCCCTCCCTGACACGATGGGCCTGCCAGGGGGGTCCACCAGGGATTTGTGCACCTTTGGAAGAAAATAAATAACTGGTTTCTTGGGGAAATCTGGTAACAAATCGTCTCCAAGTTTACGACTGAGAAAACCAGCCTGCACTCCGCTTCGTAATAGAGAGCGGAGTTTTCCCTGAATAACTAGGGTGGGATCTGATTTTAGCCTTATGTAGGTTAAAGAATCATCAAGCTGTCTCTTGGCTTCTGAAACATATTTCACTGTTGATTGTACCACTATATTACCCCCCTTATCCGCCTTTTTAACTGTCAAGTCATGGCGAGATTTCAACCATTTTAATGCTCTCCATTCTTTTGGAGTTAGGTTTCTCTCGTCATGAGGGTACAATAAGGCCTTTGTTTCCCTTAACACTTGACGTTGAAACAGATCAATCGCTGATCCTTGCAAAGGCGGATAAGGGGTGGTAGATCTGCAGGCAATGAATTTGTTCCCTGAGTCCAATACTACTTCAGAGGTTTGTTCTCTCCAAGTGTTCCCCTCCTCAAACAATTCCTGTAAATCCATTAACGCTGTTGAGTCCTGGGTTTGTAGGACAGGCAAGAATCCTAAGGATCCAATCGTTGTCTGAGATGGCTCATCAGGCCTTTTCTTGAAATTGCGATAGATAGACATCTTACGTACATTTTTATAAAGGTCAATCTCAAACTTGGTATAATCAAAAGAGTTCGTGATTACAAAGTTTAGTCCCTTTTCCAACACTTGGACCACATCCGTTGGCAATTCAACATCAGAAAGATTCACCACTTGCATCTTATCAATTGTGCCAGAATCTTGAATAGATCTAATATCACCATTATTCTCTACTCTGGGCGGAGCCCTTTCCAGGACACTTTCTTTGCACATTCTTGATCTTCTACCCCTCCTTCTCCCTCTCCTAACTTTTTTCCTCCTAAAGGGGATTTGGGTTTGGGTCTCTTCGGTTTCTTGGGATCACCTTCTGAGTCAGAACCCGACTCTGAAGTCCAATAGCCTCTCTTAGGTCTGCGGGGTCGACCCCTCGGTTTATTAGGGCGTCCTTCTGGTTGTGACCACTGAAATATATTTCCTGACTGGAAATCCTCTTGATCCCTTAGGTATTTGCTTAGTTTTCTCTCCTTCACCTCCCTCTGTATGGGAATTAACTTTTTGTCAACCCTATCAACAATACTTTTTAGCTTCTCCCCAGGAGCAATTTTTTGTAACTGGGTCTTTAGGTCACAAACCTCCTCCGTTACTGTGTCATGCTCCTTCTCTGACCGTTCCAATACTATATCGTTCAGTGTTTGAGCAAGGGTTAAAAATGCACCTTTCCACTTTGCAACAAAATCAGCATCTTCCTTGTATTCAGATGGTGCCCTGTAAAACCGGAAACCCCTAGAGGCGTAGCCTTTTTCTTTATATCGTTTCAGGGAAGCCACGGTCCAAAACAGGCGCACCTCTTTTTCCGAAGCCTTAAACAGCCTATGCTCCAATCGTTTAGAGCTTAGCTCTCTGTGAACTGGTGTGCTGCTGCAATCATCAGAAAAGTATGTTTCCCAGTCGGATCTTTCAGTAATGAAGGTTTCACTAGGTTCCACTTCTGTGGTAAGATTCATGGGTTCCCCCTGATCGTCGTGTGAGCCTTCCTGCATTGGTGCGTCCTTGACTCCTTTAGTGCCAAAACCGGGTGCTCTGTGTTAGGGCAAGCCGGTATGTGGGCATTTCCGTAACCACGGAACGTCTCCTAGGTAACGCACCACCGCGAGATGACGCGCGGTGTGTGCGCCTTGAGACATTGAGTCCTGGATGTGACGTAGGCGTAGATGCGCTCCACTCTGGAGCGCGGACATGCTTCCGCCTGCACTGCCGGAGGAGGAGGGGGCGTGCCGGAAGAGTGGAGGATGGCCTGGCGTCTTCTTAATGCCGGGCAGATCTACATGGCGGTGAGCTTCTCCCCGCCATAGAGCGTGTCTAGGAAAAAGCGCTTGAGAGCGCGAAACAATTGTCGACCACCTACCATCTTCTCTGTTAACATCTGCTGCTGCCCTGGAACGGTGATGTATTGCTAAGTTCCATCATCTTTTGTACTGTAATACATCTGGATTAAATTAAGCTCCAATGGTCTGGTGCCCACTGCTTTTTTTCTAATTGAATCAATGTATTGACCTGTTTATGTGGAGGCACAGTAACAGAAGCTACCCCAGAGTGTATATAATTTTTGTTGTCCCAGTGGAGGCTCATTGTGTGCGGGGTACAGTCTTGTCTTAGTGGAAAGTAATTCATAATTCTTATTCACCCGACGCACCAATGCAGGAAGGCTCACACGACGATCAGGGGGAACCCATGAATCTTACCACAGAAGTGGAACCTAGTGAAACCTTCATTACTGAAAGATCCGACTGGGAAACATACTTTTCTGATGATTGCAGCAGCACACCAGTTCACAGAGAGCTAAGCTCTAAACGATTGGAGCATAGGCTGTTTAAGGCTTCGGAAAAAGAGGTGCGCCTGTTTTGGACCGTGGCTTCCCTGAAACGATATAAAGAAAAAGGCTACGCCTCTAGGGGTTTCCGGTTTTACAGGGCACCATCTGAATACAAGGACGATGCTGATTTTGTTGCAAAGTGGAAAGGTGCATTTTTAACCCTTGCTCAAACACTGAACGATATAGTATTGGAACGGTCAGAGAAGGAGCATGACACAGTAACGGAGGAGGTTTGTGACCTAAAGACCCAGTTACAAAAAATTGCTCCTGGGGAGAAGCTAAAAAGTATTGTTGATAGGGTTGACAAAAAGTTAATTCCCATACAGAGGGAGGTGAAGGAGAGAAAACTAAGCAAATACCTAAGGGATCAAGAGGATTTCCAGTCAGGAAATATATTTCAGTGGTCACAACCAGAAGGACGCCCTAATAAACCGAGGGGTCGACCCCGCAGACCTAAGAGAGGCTATTGGACTTCAGAGTCGGGTTCTGACTCAGAAGGTGATCCCAAGAAACCGAAGAGACCCAAACCCAAATCCCCTTTAGGAGGAAAAAAGTTAGGAGAGGGAGAAGGAGGGGTAGAAGATCAAGAATGTGCAAAGAAAGTGTCCTGGAAAGGGCTCCGCCCAGAGTAGAGAATAATGGTGATATTAGATCTATTCAAGATTCTGGCACAATTGATAAGATGCAAGTGGTGAATCTTTCTGATGTTGAATTGCCAACGGATGTGGTCCAAGTGTTGGAAAAGGGACTAAACTTTGTAATCACCAACTCTTTTGATTATACCAAGTTTGAGATTGACCTTTATAAAAATGTACGTAAGATGTCTATCTATCGCAATTTCAAGAAAAGGCCTGATGAGCCATCTCAGACAACGATTGGATCCTTAGGATTCTTGCCTGTCCTACAAACCCAGGACTCAACAGCGTTAATGGATTTACAGGAATTGTTTGAGGAGGGGAACACTTGGAGAGAACAAACCTCTGAAGTAGTATTGGACTCAGGGAACAAATTCATTGCCTGCAGATCTACCACCCCTTATCCGCCTTTGCAAGGATCAGCGATTGATCTGTTTCAACGTCAAGTGTTAAGGGAAACAAAGGCCTTATTGTACCCTCATGACGAGAGAAACCTAACTCCAAAAGAATGGAGAGCATTAAAATGGTTGAAATCTCGCCATGACTTGACAGTTAAAAAGGCGGATAAGGGGGGTAATATAGTGGTACAATCAACAGTGAAATATGTTTCAGAAGCCAAGAGACAGCTTGATGATTCTTTAACCTACATAAGGCTAAAATCAGATCCCACCCTAGTTATTCAGGGAAAACTCCGCTCTCTATTACGAAGCGGAGTGCAGGCTGGTTTTCTCAGTCGTAAACTTGGAGACGATTTGTTACCAGATTTCCCCAAGAAACCAGTTATTTATTTTCTTCCAAAGGTGCACAAATCCCTGGTGGACCCCCCTGGCAAGCCCATCGTGTCAGGGAGGGGGTCAGTGACTGAGCCCCTCTCTAGATACCTGGACCACGCCCTTAGACCACTCCTTCAACAGATCCCGTCGTATCTTAAAGATACATTACACGTATTGCGCAAGCTGGAGGGAATGAGATGGTGTGAGGGGGATCATTTGGCAACAATCGATGTGGTGAACCTATATAATAGGATACCGCATCGGTTGGGTGTCAATCTGATCTTTGACATCCTCATTGAAACGGGACATCAAGATCTCCTGGAAAGTGAGTTTTTGTGTCGGTGTTTAAACTTTGTGCTTGAAAATAATGCGTTTAGGTTTGCGGACGAGTGGTTCCAACAGATATCAGGAACTGCAATGGGAACTTCGGTAGCTCCCACATTTGCAAATTTGTTCCTGTCAAAATGGGAAGATATCTACATCTATGGTGAAAGAAATCCCTATAGATGTGATTTGAGGGCGTGGTCCAGGTATGTGGACGATGTACTTGTTATTTGGGGATCCACCAGGGAGAGATTTGATCAGTTCTTGTCTTACTTGCAAACGAATGATATGAATATGCAGTTTACTGGAGAATGGGGGGATAACAGTGTCTCCTTTCTTGATCTTACTTTAGTGGTGGAGGGTGATAGGATAATCACGAAGGGTTTCCGTAAAGCAACGGCAACAAACTCTGTCCTACATAACAATAGCTACCATCCCGCCCATGTCAAAAATTCTATTCCTTACAGCCAATTTTTGCGCTTAAAAAGAAATAATACAAAAAATGAGGACTTTGAATCCCAATCGTCTGAGATGCGAAAAAGGTTTTTTAATAGAGGGTACAATCAAGTACAAGTAGATCAGTCCCTAGAAAGGGTACGCAAACTAGATAGGTCTAGTCTCATTAACAAAATAGACAACCAACCAAAAGATTTAGATAAGTTTGTCTTTACCTTTGACCATTCCCCAATGTCGAGTAAAATTAAAGAAATAATTTCCCGTAACTGGCAAATGGTAGAGAGGGATGAAGACATCTCCCCACGTGTTGTGGGGGGACCCCTAATTACCTTTCGGAGGGGCTCCACAATTGGATCCCATCTTACAAGAAGTGAGTTTATCCCCAGACGTTCAACAACTTGGTTAAGTGAAATGTCGATCAAAGGATCGTTTCCGTGTAAAAACTGTCCCACATGTGAATATATGATTAGGACAGACAATATATGCTTGGGAGGGTACATTCACCAAATTAAAGATTTCATCACCTGTAGGACAGCCTTTGTTGTCTATGCCATTCTCTGTCCCTGCTCCTTTTATTATATAGGAATGACAACCAGACTAATGCGTGAAAGATTGGTAGAACATCGCAGATCTATTAAAAAGGGTGAGGGAGCTTTAAGAATGATTAATCATGTTAGAGAAGTCCATGACGCTGATGCTAATGTCCTTAAAATGGTTGGCCTTGAAGTGGTAAGAACCCCCCGACGTGGGGGAGATAAGAAAAGACTACTCTCACAAAGAGAATCCTTACTAATCTCTAGGACTGATGCTCTGGGCCCTTCTGGATTTAACGATAAAAATGAATTTGCTGTTTTTCTAGAAAATTATTAATCTCCTTCACCTCCTTCTGGATATATGGGTCACCCCTTCTTGGTGTTCTTCGTTTTATCTCTTTCAACGCTTCCATAATATTTTCCTTTCCATCTTTGTATTTGCAGTCTGCTGTATATTTCTGAATGTATTGCTTAATTATGTACCTTTGCCTCTAATTACAGCCTATGCTCCAGTCGTACTGGTTCGCTCCCTCACCTCCTGTGACGTAATCCTTGACTCCTTTATTGCCAAAACCGGGTGCTCTGTGTTAGGGCAAGCCGGTATGTGGGCATTTCCGTAACCACGGAACGTCTCCTAGGTAACGCACCACCGCGAGATGACGCGCGGTGTGTGCGCCTTGAGACATTGAGTCCTGGATGTGACGTAGGCGTAGATGCGCTCCACTCTGGAGCGCGGACATGCTTCCGCCTGCGCTGCCGGAGGAGGAGGGGGCGTGCCGGAAGAGTGGAGGATGGCCTGGCGTCTTCTTAATGCCGGGCAGATCTACATGGCGGTGAGCTTCTCCCCGCCATGGAGCGTGTCTAGGAAAAAGCGCTTGAGAGCGCGAAACAATTGTCGACCACCTACCATCTTCTCTGTTAACATCTGCTGCTGCCCTGGAACGGTGATGTATTGCTAAGTTCCATCATCTTTTGTACTGTAATACATCTGGATTAAATTAAGCTCCAATGGTCTGGTGCCCACTGCTTTTTTTCTAATTGAATCAATGTATTGACCTGTTTATGTGGAGGCACAGTAACAGAAGCTACCCCAGAGTGTATATAATTTTTGTTGTCCCAGTGGAGGCTCATTGTGTGCGGGGTACAGTCTTGTCTTAGTGGAAAGTAATCAATAAAAAATGTATATGCAGGAGAACAGAGGCGCCAAGAGGATAAAAGGAAGCTAAATGAGCTTAAAAACCAAATTCTTGGTAAATAGAGGAGGTAGTGGTGGACTTACCTCCTCCAAGTAGACACACAACGACTGTAGTAAAGACAGTCAATATATTTTATTAATGAACTCCAAATATGCAATGCGTTTTGCAGGTTTGATCCCGCTTCATCAGGCAATAACAACGGAGCAAAAGCTGTAAACAGAGATAATTGGCTCATAACCCATGTGAAGTCATACAGTCAATAATTTATATAAAAAAATAAAATATATATACAAACTTATAACTATAAGTAAATATCAAACATTAGAGGTGAAATAGGTATTAAAAAGTGTGGGTGATTTGGATATAGAAAAAATCCTGTTATCTTGCGCAATTTTTGCGTACATTGCAAATTTCCATGAAAATACTGATCTTTCAGGCTAGAATTAAAATTATTGTTTTAGACGTTTTGCGCTAAAACATGGTTTTATATGTTTTCACAGTAAAATATTGATCTCGTACATTTTTGCGCTAAAAGCAAAGAATGTAAAAATCGAAGAATCTAATGTAAATTAATACAAAATGTATGTCTTTATTAAATTTAACTAGGTCCAATTCTATAGCTAGAGTTGATATTATTAGTAATCAGGGTACTCTATACCCAACAAATCTTTAATTTACAGCTGATAAAACCAATCTGAGTCAGTAAAACTTAATGTGATATTTACGCTAAATGCTACAGTTTTCTACCGAATGAAATGCTAAAATTTAAGACAACAAAAAAATCAGAGAAGAAAAAAAAACTGGTAATTTTTGCCCAACTTTAAGATGTGTTATAGTTAAAGGAATTATGGAGGCTACCACAATTTATTGCTTTTAATAAAGCCAGTTATGCTATGTTGTTGATGTTGGAATGAATGGAAGAAGCAAGCCAGCTGAGTCAAGTTCGAACACTTGACCTGTATACTTGTATTTGGTCAGTGATTCAGTAAATGTTTGAGACAGAGGAAGGATCAATGACTATTTCTAAAACAATCTTCAAGTATATCAGGATACCTTGGATGTCGGAAAATCACGCTCTTTTATTGAGCCATCATATCCACAAAATAGCCGATAATTGTTTCAGACGCCTCGCAGGGTCCCCCTTCCTCAAAATATCCAAGAAGAAAGGGTGTTATAAATGCATGAATTGCAATATCTTTAACTTGATTACAACCGGCCCAGAATTTGTCCACCCTAGGAGCGGTAAGAAGTACCACATGAAAGACTACTTTAATTGCGATACTGATAATTGCGTGTACATGTTAAAATGTCCATGCGGTTTAGCATATGTAGGCAAGATGACATCACCTTTCAAAAAAAGATTTTAGAAGCACCGTAGTGATGTTAATGTAGCTTGGAAGGTGATAGAGGAAAAGAAAGAGTTGGACTATACCAAACCGGTAGCAATTTATTGCATCGAAAAAAACCCACAAAGCATACCAGTTGAGAGAACAAGTTATAGTGCAAGTGAAATACCCCAGAAGAGGGGGTGACAGAGATAAACAACTGTTGCAAAGAGAGGCCTATTGGATACATGAACTTGGAACAGTTCACCCAGTAGGTTTGAACAAGAACAATCCACTTTCGTGTTTTCTTAGTGAAAGATAGGCGATAAACATTATGTCATATATTGATTAAAATAAAGAAATAACAAACACATTTTTCTTCACAGGATATTCCAGATTTTTAATTGTATTTTAACAATGTTTTGCCTGTTATAGTTTTGGAATAACCCATGTGCTTAATACTCGAATAACTATTGTTATCATTTTAGGTTCACATATTCCTGTCTCAGCTCTCTCTCGAGTCATTCGGTAAGACCATGGACCTGTTGGTGAGTTATTTTAATATTTATTTAAATGAAACATGCTGTATAATTTTTTTGCCACTAGGTGTCGCTAGTGAGACTCAAGTCATTTTTTTTTTTTTAACTAGTGCGACGATTTTGTTGCACTATGTTAGTACAGCCACTGCCATTTTTTGCCTCTAGATGTCACTAATATGACTAGTGACTCGATACAAGCTTGGGAAAATGGTTTTCGTCGCATCGCGCTGGTAGACTATAGCCAGCAGATGCCGCTTTATGCGACTATATTAGGGCATTGAACTGGCCGCCATTAGCTTTGTATCTAACGCTGCCTAGCAACGGCAGCTCAGCAACGTGCATGCGCGAGACATGCCCCATGATTCAGTGCGCATGAGGTCGCCTAGGAACGGCGGGATGCCACGTGGTGATTGGTCTAACTGGGTTAACCAATCACAGAGCAGTGGGCGTGGCCTTAGGAGCGCAATGAGAGCCCGGTTCGGGAAGACAACATGAGGAGCTGTCAGTTAAGGGATACAACGGTTTTTCGTACTTACATTTACATTTGAATGCTGATGACAATTACCTTATATTTCATCAGGAACATCATGGAGAGAGACTTTGACTGGTAAATATGCATGATTATGAAAGCGCTGAGCGCACTAGTGCTGTAAGTGACCACAATTATAGTTTGATGAGATTATACAGACTACAGAGTAATGTATGTACATGTTGTTGTTACAAACAAAGGAGATTACATTTTTTGATCACAATTTGGGGTGGGTTGTTAGAGGATTAAGTATGTATATAATATTTTACCACTATGTTTGATTGTAACCACACACCTTGAGAAAGGGGGACCCTGCGAAGCCCCCAAAACAATTGTCGGCTATTTTGTGGATATGATGGCTCAATAAAAGAGTGTGATTTTCCTACAACCACGGCGTGCTGATATACTTGAAGATTTACTTTGGTATGCCCATCCACAACCTTATATTTCTAAAACAAAACCTTGGGTATTCTTTTAACTTTCTTTAAGAATAACAACTGAGTGATTTTTATGGTACATTGACATCATGACTTTCAAAAAAAAGGCTTTGAGTCCTCCTCATCTCTCTTTCTGCTGAGAGGTTATTTTTGTAATAAGAATGTGTTGAGTTCCAGTGCTGACCCCAAAGAGTTAATCTTTAAACAGCAAAATGGGTTACTGGATAGTGAGAGCTACTCCCTAGCTGGGAAAAGTCACTCTGTAGCTAGCCCAGTCCTGGCTGGAAGATTTTCTGCATTGCAAGACTGGTTCTGGCAATTCGCATTGCTGAAAGAAACAAATTGCTGGGTCACTTAAATGAATTTGACAATGTGTTGAAAGGAAAGGAGCTATTTTTTTAGATGTTAGACCCAAATTAAGTATTTATTTTTTCAGATGAAACAGTGGAAGGAGTCTAATACAAAGAGGCCAAAGTTATACCCATTTTCCATTAATTAACTATAGATTCAATTTTCAAAGTCTTTCCTGAATATCTTTCCTAATTCCCTCGAGGATGATAGCATGATAAACTTGAAACTCAGCCTCAAGGCATTGAAAGCAGCCAACAGAGAAGTCCTATTAATTTTCTTACCTTGTTTTGATCTTTTTATAGTGCGTGCTGTTCTTTGATGTGTTATCCATTAGCAAAACAAACATCAAATAAAATTATTTTATTAAGATAATTCACAAAAAAACTCTGTAATGAGTGTTGGTCTACCACCTAGAAGCTAATAGATAATGTCTTTATCAGTGGGACTCACCTCATTGCAGACCCAGATTTGTAACGGTCTTTCCCAGCACTGCAGTCCTATCTGTAACTCATAGCTAATGCTCCTATTCCACTGTAGCTCTGCCTCTAATCAATGTGCCTAATTCCCCTCTGACCAGGATACTCACCTCATTTGTGATCCTGATTCTATGGCTGCTGATCCTTCTCAGATCTAAACTGTCTGCCTCCAGTGTACTAGACTTATGCTGGGCATACGCGGTTAGTTTTTTATTATCAATCGAGCCGCTGATGGCTCGATTTATAATATACGACGTGTCCGATGACCCGCCAGATCGATTCCGTGCTCGATACCGGTGGGCAGGACAAAAGAAAAAATGAAGCGCAGATAAGGAAGTGTCCGCGGGTACAAGCAGGAATCGCGCAGGGACGAGCGGGGACGCACCACAATTTGTCGTGCTGCTCGATACTTGGTACAAAACGTACCATGTATTCCCAGCATTATGCTGGGAATACACCATACACTTTTCTGTTAGATTCTTCTGTTAGATTTTTCTGTTAGATTTTCTGTTAGAATGCATAATTAGATTATTTTGTAGAGACTGGTCATTATCTCTGGTGCATTGTCTTCTGGTGGTTATCTCCTGCTGAGTAGAACAATGCCTAATTGCTAAGCAGTTAGATGGTTAGATAGATAATTTCCAGCATGTTGGAATTTATCTATCTGGCAGGTAAATCTAACAGAAAATCGTATGGTGTATTCCCAGCATTAGTTTCTATGTAACATAGATCTCAGTAGATTTGCCTGCTCAGCCACACACAATTCGTTTGTTTAGATTTTTTGGCCCATATGCAATTCACTTTTTCACCTGAGTTTTCTCCTAGGTGATATTTTTCAATTTGTCAATAAAATGTTTTTAAAGCCACCAGAAAGCAAGAAAATACTCAAACTAATTTTAATATTACCTTTTCACCTACTTTTTGATACTTTTCTTGTTAAAAAGTGCTGGAAAACTATTTTAAATTGAAGATTAAAATTATCTCCTAGGAGAAAACTCAGGTGAAAAAGTGAATTGCATATGGCCCCTTGTGTACTACAGTTCCTGCTACATCCATCTACTATAAGACTACTCCTTTTTGAAGTTTATTGTTTGGTACACTACCTTTCCAACTAAAGACTTATACACACATCCAACATAATGTACGACCAACCACACAACAAGTTGTTTACACGACAAATACATACACACATGCCAAACAAATAAACAAACAACTCACTTAAAGGAAACATCCAAGAAAAGAAAAAAATAAAGATCAACTTACCTGGAGCTTCCTCCAGCCCCTTGCAGCTGTCCTGTGCACTCACCGCAGCTCCGGTAGCACCCGGGCTCCTCCGCTGGCAAAGCCGACCTCGCCAGGTCGGGTTCCGGGTCGGCTGCTGCTGCGTTTCACGGCGCGGGTCACGTGATCTCGATGACCTTAATAGGACGGTACTGCACAGGCGAAGTAGTTCTGCGCCCCAGGTAAGTGGATCTTTATTTATTTTTTATTTTTTTGCTTGGACCTTTACTTTAAATGCGCACAAGTTAAACGACAATCTGCACAACATGTCTGCATTAAAAAATAACAAAGTTGTTCAAAAGATTTGTAGAAACGTTCCAACCTGCAGGATAGTTGGGATGGTTGATCCTCATGCTAGCTGTACAGATGCACAACTATATTTCAATAGACCAAGTTTAGAAGTTGATTGGGCAGATTGTTTGTATGTGTGCCTTAAGACTGCAAGTTAGCTATTTTATGAATTCTATTTCCTGGCAGCTATGGCAAGACTCCACTTTTGGTTCCGGTATCTTCTCTTAATTGTTATTTGTGCAGTTTCTGATTTCTCTCAGCAGTGATTTAAACATTGTCTGGTTTTAACGCTTTCCAGTGCTTAATGCTGCCAAATTGTGTAATTGCAGAGGAGAACCTAGATTCACACTATTGCAGGATCTTTCTTGCCATTCTTCTGAGCTGATTTTTTCACTCTCTGGCTGAATAAAGGATAGAAGGTTGAATGAATGACACTGTGCTACTTTACAGATTATTACAATTAATAAAAGACTCTTAGTTGTTGCATTTCCATGATTATATGAATTTAATGGAATTTGAGTAAGTCTAGTTCTTTTAGTTCCTTGTTTTAATTAAAATTCAAGTTTTTGTGGCAAAAAAAACTGTTTTGTATGAGTCCCTGGCTCATCAATATCTAATACCTCACGTTTTTTTTTAACATTTTGAAAGGTACAGGGAGAAATGCCTTAGAAGTGCTAACTTTCCAGGCCCCTTTTCTCTTATTCACATAAAAATTATCTGTCTCTGTAATTTAATAACTAGGAAAAAACAAAACAAAAACAACCCTAGTGGCGCACTTGGGATTGGAGACTTTGTTGGCACTCTGTAAGCTCATACTACTGCAAATGCACTGGAAAAATGAGCTGTTGGAATAAATTCGTTCAAAAGATATTCAGCATATGATCCAGGAGTTAAGGATTCAGAGTCTTTAGGGAGACCTAAGATGTGGATATTATTCAGTCTAAATCAATTTTTGTATCATCTGCTCTCTCCTCTAAGGGTTTTACTTTTGACATCAGTTCCACTTGTTCCGAGTTCCGACTGCATGTGCTGCTCCCTGATGTTCTCTTGCAAAAATGCATGTTTCCTATTCTGATACTCTATCCATAAAAATAGTTTTTTATATATATATACTGTATGTCCAAAAGTTTGCTATCTTTTTTTTCAGTGAAGACTTAAAATTTTAAATAGCATTTAGCAGTATAAGCAGACCCTTAGTTTTCTATTTTTAGACAGTGCTGAAAACATTTTAGGGATGGTCAAGAAATCAGAAACATTTCCCTGCAAAGGAGTTAAAGAGTATGTTTAAGGTTTAAGTAGACATACCTCAGCTACAACATTTTAAAGTCAGCAAATCATCAAAAAACATAAATTGTAAAATATTTAGCCAGAGATTATCTTTTTTTTGTGCTATACGATGTGGACAATCAGCAGACTAGTTACACTGATGGTGGATCTGTCCACAAGTGCAGAAACACTATTTTGCTGGGCTCTGAGGTGCTACATGTCGCAACTGAAAATGATCTCTGGAGAGCACAACTCATTACAACATAAATGCCTAAACTAATCCCGAGCTTAAGAAATATCATCCAGAGGCTTTCCACACTGTCCTTTGGTCCTCTGCTACTGCCTGGGATCCTCATCTGATCCTGGCTGGATCTCTCTTCTGGCACAAGAGAGGCCATGCTGCAGCCACACCTGCACAGCACTGAGCCACTTGTGCACAGCCATACTTTAGCAGGTGCAGTACGGCCATGCTCGTGCTTAAGGAAGAGCGCAGCCATGATCAGCTTATCAACAAACACTTGTTGGCAAACTTTGAAGGGTCTGTAAGTGGCAATGGGGGACTGGAGGATGCTGTGGAAAGCATCTATAGGATCCAGAGGCTTCTTTCTTCTTAGGTAAGCATATCATTTTGTACCTAAACTTCGGCTCAGGAACACTTTAAGCAACCCCCCCCCCCCCCCAAAAAAAAAAATCTATTGTTTTAAATGTTTTACTAGCAAAACTGAACCATTACTCCTCCTCCCTCACTTGACCTAATAAATTGCACGCATGCTAGATCTACAGTATGCCGATTTCTTTGGTGGATCTGTTATGTTATACATTGCTTTTTGTAACCTATTCTTTGCTCATGATAAAAAACATAAAATAAATGTTGTGCAGTTGTGCAGAGAATCATTGTAAAAAGACATTCCTTCATAGAAAGCAGAAATAAAGATTATAGGTGATAAAAGGTAAGGTCTCTCAATGACCATTTTTATAATACTAGTTTAGGTACTAAAAGAACATTCAATGGTTTCTATTTATATATAAAATGTACTGTTTGTATTAGATACTTCTACATTGGATACGCCTGTTTAGTAGCAAACAAAATATTGTTTGCATATAGCCTTATCCTAAAATTTATTTTACCTTTTTGTTCTTTGCATTTAACTTATGTTTTGCCGTTACTCTTTTGAAGCCTACACTCTTTTGAGTGGAGTCTATAAAAATTCAAGAACATTGCTTTAGAAAACAATAGTTTATATGAATAACATTACACTAACACTACCCATTTGCTCTTGAATGATTATGTTTCACAAAGCAGCAATAAACTTTAATTTATAGCCTCCTTTGTGTTTTGAAATCCTCTCATTTGCTGATAATTTGTCAAAAGCTGCTAGAAAATGCAAAGAATTATTCAAAAATGAATATTATTGCAGAATACTATGTTGTGATTTACCTCTTTTAGTGCTGCACGGCTTTTTTAATGATGTTTTCATTCTGACCTCACTGTGGAAGAACTTAAAGTATATACCTAAAGTGAGAATTAAATGTTCTTCTGAGAGTCATTCAGGGAATATTATGTTTCCTAAAAATATCTGCGTGCCATACATTAATATATAAGCACTATGCATGCATTGTGTGGATTTAATGAGATCATTAATGTAAAAATGCAACACAATTTATTTTAGGTAGGAGATATAAAGTGGGTATGTAATAAAACTGATCCTTTTTTTTTCTATTAACTCCGTCACAAGGACAAACTTACTTATTATCGTGTTGTAAAAGAAAAAAACACAAATGTAGGAGTCTATATTCATTTTTATGATAGATCACACTCTCCAAAGTTCTCTTTTGTTCATCTAATAAGAAGGCAGCCTTGGGTTAAAAGTAATGAGATCAGACTTACTACACGTGCCAGCAATCTAACTGCCTACCAGTGGTTTCCAAAGGTATTGGGATGCTTAAATATCCAAGTGGGCTCATTGGAATTCTACTATTTGTTTTATTAACAATAGTTCTATCTGTCGAAGGTTGTTGGTTAATCTAATTGCAACTGGCATGCTTGCAAAGATCTTTGTCATTCTTCACAAGTCAGCAAAGACCTTGTAACAGTGAAGTTTCCTGCAGGCACAGAGGGGATAGAGCAGAACCATTAAAGCGTATTTTAGAGCATGCACATTTTCTGCTTTTGAGACTTGCTAGCATGAGAAAATGATTGGTGCTGTTTTTTTTTTTTTTTTTTAATTTTGTTTTTGTTTCAATGAATTTATCATAAAACATAACAAGTGTACAAGAAAGGTACAACTTGCATGCGGATACAAATGATATCACAAAGGAGAAAGGCTTTAATAGAGCGTGGCCTCTTGATATTTATGTAGCTTCTACAAATACAAAATAAACTTGGCAATGTATACATCAAAAAACAATCATTAATAACTACTAAACAGTAACTAGAGATACATACCGATGGGTAAATAAGGGATGTTGAACATACAGCTCAGTTGAAATCTTTGCTGATATCTGTAACGATTGTGGAATCGTATTCGCGGTCAGCGCACCAGACGTGCGCTGACGCGGCGGATTTCCTCCACAAGCGTATATTTGAGGACACCCAGGCTAGGTGCTATGCACCCACAGAGGGCAATTCCCTCCGGCAGATGGCGCTGTGGAGTGCAGGTGAACACAGTCGCTGCACAGCCACAGATGCCAGACGGGAATTGTACAGATCCAGGACAAGGTACGATCAGGCAGGGCTGGATAGCCCACAAGAAACAGAGCAAAGGTACAGAACCAATGTGTGTCCACCAAACTAGTCGCCACCCAGCGACGGTGAACACACAACGGCAGAAACGAAGTGGGAATGCAAAACAGGGCACGAGGGTAGCAAAGGCACAGCAAATAATACAATGAGGAGATACGGAAAATAACAAATGCTAGCTAACCGCGAACACCGCACTCATTCGCAACAGTGCACGCGGTTATGCGCGGTCTCCACGTGACAATAGAGACAAGCACGCCTACCTAACTATTAACAGACAAACATGAAACAGAGGACGCGAGCGCTTGCTTAACGGTTACCTCACCGAGCCTCCAGCAAGCATAGCAGACAAGACAGACACACGAAAACAGGGACAAGCGAGAGATAGGATCCACAGCACTAGCGAGAAGCGAGTGCGATCCAGGTACAGAGTAGCAGAACAGAAGGATCCCCAGCACTAGCGAAAAGTGGCTAGCGCGATCCCAGGAGACAGAACAGAAGGATCCCCAGCGCTAGCAAAAAGTGGCCAGCGCGATCCCAGAAGACAGAACAGAAGGATCCCCAGCGCTAGCGAAAAGTAGCTAGCGCGATCCCAGAAGACAGAACAGAAGGATCCCCAGCGCTAGCGAAAAGTGGCTAGCGCGATCCCAGAAGACAGAACAGAAGCAACCGCTGCACCAGCTATACTCCAAGAACAGAGATCAGAACCATTTCCTGTCGACCACCATTGGGACAGGACAATGGCAACAGAACAAACAAAACAGATAATACAACCTGACTGGGCTAGAAGGGGAGCCTAAAGCAACCCCCAGGAATTAACTATACTAGATAGCAACGGCTTACACTCCAGCAGTGTCCATTAGGAACAGACCATGGAAGGGAAATGACCAGCAAAGCCTTCTGGGAAACATAAAGCTCTTATAGTGCCACTCATCAAAGAAGGCAGGTAGGGGATTTGCATAACGAATGTATGCAAATTCCCCAGCAAGAGAACAGACCAGAACTTGCAATGGAAAGACAGGTCTCTGTTCCAGAGTCCTGCAGCATGCAAACCTAAACAATGGTCAAAAGGCTGCCTGCCTGTGCAGGCAGCTGAGCGGATTCTCACAATATCCTAATATAATATAACCCATCAAACAGGTAAATGGGGGGTGGGGGAGGGAAGATAAAGAGGAAGGTAAAAGGAAGGAAGCTCTTAGGGGCTATCACGGCCCAGTACAGCAGATTGAGGGTAGATAAGGTGCCAGTTTTGTACTTTCTTAGTGACATTTCCAGCTCTGGAAGCCATACATTTATCAGTATGCAGATGAAAGTCTGCTCTAGAAAGGATAGTGTTGACCTTGGATGTATCTGTAGATTTCCAGCAGAAGGTAATTTCTTGTCTGGGTGCTATTAACACATGTGAGATTATAAACAAAGAACAGGACGAGATGGGTAAGATGTAAAATAGCCAGGCCTGGATTTAGAGGACCCATTTTAGATAGTAGATAGTTAAAGGGGCACTATGGGGAAAAATAGATTTCTGACACAACCCTGACAACATGTACCTAGCATTAGGAGCATCAGACACTAAGCAGTTTTTTTTTTGTAACAGCTGCGTGAAAGGTTATACAGAGCAGATGCAGATATCCTGCCTGTCGTCTTGAAGCTACAGATGGCCCGAATGGTTTGCCGGTGAACGGTTCCCGGTGAATGTCTGTGGTTCGCCTTCCAGAAGTTCGAATCGCCCCCATACTGCATCATTAGGGTCAACTTTGACCCTCTACATGACAGTCAGCAGGCACATTTTAGCCAATCAGGCTACACTCCCTCCTGGAACCCCACCCCCCTTATAAAAGGCATGCAGCGTCAGGCTTTTCACTCACTCGTGTGCCTGCAGTAATTAGAGAAGTGAGAGCTGCTGCAGACTCTCATAGGAAAAGCTTAGTTAGGCTCTTATAGGCTTGTTAGCTTGCTCCTTGCTGATTCTTATTGCTAAAAAAGCACCCCTCAACAGCTCTTTTGAGAGCTAATCTTGTTCTTGTGATCTTTTTTTTTTTTGTGTGGCCCACTTGCATTATATACAGCCCTGTCAGTCAGTTGCAGCTGGCCTTTGGCCCCTTGGTGGTATAATTTTTACTGTGCCAGGTGCAGATTTGTAATACCCATCACTGCATGCACCTACCTGTTGTTCAGAGTGCACCCACCTACCTACGTGAGCGCACGCAGTGTCACTGTGCCTGTCCAGTACCTGTCTGTGTGTGACAGGTGCACATTGTAATACCCATCACTGCATATACCTACATGTTGTTCACTTTAGTGCCCCCACCTACCTACTTGAGTGCACGCAGTGTGATATTTAATACCACCAGTCACTGTACCTGTTCACGGTACGTGTGTGTGACAGCTGCACATTTAATACCCATCACTGCATATACCTATCTTTTGTTCAATACACCTACTTACCTACGTGAGCACATGCAGTGTGATATACCACTCCGCGCATACCTGTGAACTGCACCTGTGTGACTGCATATTGTATTAGTCAAGTCAGTGCATACCTTTCACTTCATCCCCCCCCCCCCCCCCCCCCCCCCGATATGGACAAAACAGACAAAACAGATAGAGGCAGAAGTAGAGGCAGAACTAGAGGAAGGCCACCCGGCAGGTCTGTGCGAGGTCGTGCTGACGTGATTTTGTGCGGCCCTGGACCAAAGTACAGTGCTCAGAAGAAGGCACGTCCCATCAACTCCCAAGATTGTCAGGACGTGGTTGACAATTTAACACAGAACACCTCATCTTCCGCAGCCACCAGTGCTACTACAAGCACCACATCCACAGCATTTGACACTTCACAGGAGTTATTTGGTGGGGAAATCACTAATGTACAGCCATTATTGTTACAACAAGATGAAGGCGCTAAGCAAGTTACACCACCTCATATGTCTGAGTTAGGCGACACTATGGATGTAACGTGTGAGGAGGATGATGATGAAGTACGTGCTGTTGGTGCAGTTTTGGAGGTGTCTGAGGCAAGCGAAGCTGGGCAGGATGATTATGATGATGATGATGATATGGATGCCACGTGGGATCCTAAGAGACAAGATGACCAAGGGGAAAGTTCAGAGGGGGAGTCAGAGAGAAGTAGGAGGAGATGAGTTCCTGAAAGAAGCAGGGGGAGCTCGTCATCAGAAACAGCTGGTGGCAGTGTCCAGCGCCATGTATCGCCACCTATGGACAGCCAGCCAACATGCCCTTTAACTTCAGCTGCTGATGCCACCATAGAGCCAGCATCCCAGAGGGCTCAGCAGTTTGGAAATTTTTTAATGTGTCTGCCTCAGGTCAGAGCAATGCCATCTGTTCTTTCTGCCTCCAAAAATTGAGCTGTGGAAAGGACAACACCCACGTAGGGACAACTGCCTTACGAAGGCACCTGGAGAAAAGGCACAAACTGCAATAGGAAGAGCACCTGAGCAAAAGCAGCACACAAAACAAAAGCCACCCTCCTTCTCCTCTTTCTCCTTCAGGTGCAGCATCTTCAGCCGCTTTCTCCCTTGCACCTTCACAGCCACCCTCCTCCACTCTGCCTTTGACCTTGAGCAGTTCCTGCTCCTCTGCCCACAGCCAGGTGTCTGAAGGAAATTTTTGAGCGGAAGAAGTCAATTTCTGCCACTTACCCCTTTGCTTGGCATCTGACAGCTGGCGTGTTGGAAATATTAGCTCACCAGCTGTTACCATACCAGCTGGAGGACTCTGAGGCCTTCCGTAAATTTGTGCCCATTGGGACACCACAGTGGAAGATACCAGGCCGCAATTATTTCTCTAAAAAGGCGATACCTAAACTGTACCATGAAGTTGAGAGGCAAGTGGTGTCATCTCTGGCACACAGCAGTGGGTCAAGGGTCCACCTGACCACGGATGCCTGGTCTGCCAAGCACAGTCAGGGCAGGTACATTACTTACACAGCCCATTGGGTCAACCTGGTGACCGCTGACAAGCAGGGAGTACTTGGCTGTGCAGTGGACCAACTTGTGACACCTCCACGGCTTGCAGGCAGGCCTCCTGCCTCCTCCTCTCCTCCTGCTACATCCTCTTTGCTGTCATCCTCCTCCTCCTCCTTGGCTGAGTGGCATTTCAACTCTACTGGTGCTGCGATCTCCTCTCCAGCTACACAGCCCCAGCTCCTCAGGGCCTATTCTGCATGCCAGGTATGACGGTGTCACGCCATCTTAGACATGTCTTGCCTCAAAGTCACACTGGAGCAGCTCTCCTGGCTGCTCTTAACAAACAGGTGGATCAGTGGCTGACCCCGCACCAGCTGGAAATCGGCAACGTGGTGTGTGACAACAGCAGCAATCTCATTCCCGATTTGAATTTGGGAAAGCTGACACATGTACGCTGCATGGCACATGTGCTGAATCTAGTCATTTAAAGATTTGTGTCAAAGTAGCCAGGCTTAGAGGACACCCTGAAGCAGACCAGGAAGGTGTGTGGGCATTTCAGGTCTTACACGGTCATGGCACACTTTGCCGATATTCATCGGAGAAACAAGTTGCCGGTGAGCCTGATTTGCGATAGCCTGACTTATTCCCGGCTGGGGTTTGACCCTCCTTATGTTCTCTTGCCTGCTAGAACAGGAGAAAGCAGTCACCCAGTACCTCTACAACTACAGTAGAAGGACACACTCTGGGGAGATGGGGATGTTCTGGCCCAACAAGTTACAACTGGACACTCATGCGAAATGCATGCAGGCTTATGCAACCGTTTGAGGTGAAGGCACCATCAGTGACTTGATCCCGTACGCTTACTTCCTGGAGCGTGCCCTTCATAGAGTGGTGGATCAAGCTGTGGAGGAGCGTGAACAGGAACAGTTACAGGAGGAAGCGTTGTGGGATCAATTCTCATTAGAACCAGGTGTTTTCTCAACACTTGCGGCAGCACAGAGGGGGGAGGAGGAGGAGGAAGAGTTGTGTGGGGAAGAGGAGTCAGACTCGGATGATGAGGAAGGTGTTTCTTTGGAGGAGGAGGAGGAGAGTGCGGCAGAAGAACAACCACAGCAGGTGTCACAGGGGGCTTGTGCTGCTCAATGTTCCTGTGGTATTGTTCATGGCTGGGGGGAGGAGGAGGACTTACCTGATGTCACTGAGGAAGAGCAAGAGGAGATGGATAGTACATCTGGATTCAACTTTGTGCAGATGGCGTCTTTCATGCTGTCCAGCCTGTTGAGGGACTCCCATATAACAAAAAAAAACTCAAGGGGAATGAGCTGTACTAGGTGCCCATGCTACTAGACCCTAGGTATAGGCACAAAGTGGTGGAGATGTTTCCAAATCACCAGAGGGCAGAAAGGATGCAGCACATGCAGAACAAGCTGGCAACTATGCTTTACAATGCGTTCAAAGGAGTAATGTACTGAGAGGTATTTAGAGGCTGCCATATTGATTTCCCTTTAAGCAATACCAGTTGCCTGACAGCCCTGCTGATCCTCTGCCTCTAATACTTTTTGCCCTATACCCTGAACAAGCATGCAGCAGATCAGGTGTTTCTGCCATTTTTGTCAGATCTTACAAAATTAGCTGCATGCTTGTTTCTGGTGTGATTCTGCAGGCAGATAGCTCAGCAGGGTTGCCAGGCAACTGGTATTACTTAAAAGGAAATCAATATTGCAACCTCCATATACCTCTCACTACAGTTCTACTTTAAGGGCCCTTTTCCACCAACGCGTTTGCGCTGGCTGAATCGCAAAACCGCAAACCGCTAGCGATTTTACAATCGCTACGGTTTGCTTTTTAACATAGGAATCGCGGTAGGTCATTTCCACTACCGCGATTCGCTTTTGTCGGGAACGCAAACGCGCGGCGGAGCGATAATTGCCGCGATTTTGCTATGCAGTGCATAGCATAGCAAAATCGCGGCGGCGAATGTCGGGGAATCGCCGGTAATTGCGATTCAGCAATCGCTAGCGTTCAGCATGAACGCTAGCGATTGCAAGTGGAAAAGGGCCCTAAGGGTGATGTCACAGCACAATGCAATAAAAGGTACCACCGCCAGTGATCCTTCTCCCATGTCCATGCAGGCAAGGACAGGATGCTCCAGCAATCTCATGATAATGTCAGACATGTGGACATTCTTTAGTCCAGCGCCTCGCCTTAGCCCTTCTGGATCCACCCTCCACCAACGCCTGGACCGGTAGGTAGCCGACTACCTGGCCTTAAGTGTGGATGTAGACACTGTGAGCAGCGATGAACACCAAGACTACTGGGTGCGCAGGCTTGACCTGTGGCCAGAGCTGTCCCAATTTGCCATCCAACTTCTGTTTTGCCCTTCCTCAAGAGTCCTGTCGGAAAGGACTGTCAGCGCAGCTGGAGGCATTGTCACTGAGAAGAAAAGTTACAAAAGTGTTCAGTACCTCACCTTCATCAAAATGAATGAGGCATGGATCCCGGAGGGCTACTGCCTGCCCGAAGACTAAGTCAGTCCCTACACACAGCATCTCTGCCTGCACACCGTGTGACTGCCTGCCCCAAGACTAAGTCGCTCCCTACACAGCACCTCTGCCCACAGGCCGCTTAACTGCCTTCTCCGCCACTACCAACAGGGTCCAGGACTCCAGGTGGATTCCTGAATTTTTAGGCCGCTGCTATCAGCGGCCACCATACTACTTTTTCTGATGCGTTTACATGTCTGCCTAATTTTTCTGGCTGCACTGCAGCTGCAACAGCAAAACAGAAGGCATGTACATGTGCCAATTCCCCTTCATGATCATTACCTTGCCGTGGTGAAGGGGCTTGCGTATCACAAGGAAGCTATGACCAACGGCGATATGAGTGTCTTGGGGGGGGCACACCCAAGATAATAAGGTCGTTGCTTCATTGTGGACAGACCAAATTTGATCAGCTGGACAGTCACTGTTGTTCTATCATTGAGCTACACAGTGAGTTTGGTGTGTCAGTGTGAAGCAGTACACTAATTACACTCCCTGATTGATGTATACACATGCAAGATGTTTTAAAGCACTTTACACCTGCAATTTAGCATTCAATGTGATTTCTGCCCTTAAAACGCTGCTTTGCGTCAAATGCAGATTTTTCCCCGGGACTTTTGGTGTCTATCCCACTCATTCATGCAAAAACTCAGATGTTACATCCCTTGAAACATCTTTTCCATCACTTTTGTGGCCAGCATAAGTGTTTCTCGTTTTCAAAGTTCGCCTCAACATTGAAGTCGCGTTGTGGTTCGCGAAAGTTTGCGTGAACCGAACTTTTGCGAAAGTTCACGTTCACGGTTTGTAAACCAAAAATTGGAGGTTCGGGCCATCTCTACTTGGAGCTATGTGATGTGCCCCCCTCTGCTGAGTCAGGCTGAGTTTAACAGCTTATATCTCTTCTTTTTCTCTCTCTCTCTCTCTCTGTACAGGGACATGCAGGCAGTGTGTTTGGGAAGATCATAGCACTGCGAGCAGATGGAGCCCAGCGAGTGTAAAGTAATTTATCTTGCTTATTTGCTTATCTGAGATCGTCCACATCCCAGTGTCAGCTTGAGCAGGGAGAGAGCTGTTACAGGGCAGCCTGAGTCAGCAGAGAAAGGGGGGATAGGCAGGATCAGTGATGCTCATCATGACCTCGTGATCACAGAATAGCAGTGATTCATGAGCATTTTTTCACTATCCGACATTGTGATCCGAATTCGTGATCACCTCTAGATCACGGACTCAGTTCCGAATGAACTCGTGATCGTGGTTCAAATGCGGTTTGGGATCACCGATTTAGCCATGATCACGGCCGTGATTAAAACCACCAAAACCCGGCAACTTTAACAGTTCATAGCCAGAAACACCAAATTTGTGGAACGCAGCGAGACCAAGCATCCGTGTGGACGCGAAACGTCCGTCGCTAGGCCCACCATTATCCTCATTCCCACCTCCAGCACCTGCAACCGGAACAACAATGTATGAGGTACCCCTCTTCGCTTGTTGTTGTTTTTTGTAAGCCACGATATCTACACTCTTATGCTGCAAACTTGGATCAATAAATGTACCACAGTTTTGACGGAAGGTGCACGCTTTTCTTTTTTCTTCGCATATACAGAAACACCAAATTTGCCAGATATGTTAAGAAGAACAGTGGGAACAGGGGGGAATTTTATTGTTTTCAAAAAAAAACCTTATAGTTTTTGAGAAAATCGATTTTAACATTTCAAAGGAAAAAAAAAAGTATACATATAAATGCGGTAAAAACCACTTCATTAGGGAAACAAAATCTGCCAACTTTAGAGGTTAATAGAAAAAAACCCTTACATCCTAGAAACACCAAATTTTCAGGATATGTTAAAAAAATATTTTTTTCCTATTTTTTATTTTTTTTGTGTGTGGGAAAAAAATCACATAGGGCCCCTCCTCCCAAGGCTCTTTAACCCCTTATCCCCATGCAGGCTGGGATAGCAAGAAAGCGGAGCCCCGGCCGACTGGGGCTTCGCACCCTGAGCTAAACCAGCCCGCATGGTGTATGGTATGGGGGGGCTCCGGGGGAGAGGGGCCGCCAACCTTAGGTGCACTGGGGTGACAGCATGGGTGAGGGTGACAGGTGGGGGGCAGAGAAGACAGCGGGAGCTGGTGGCAATGCTTCCGCATAGGTGGATGCTGCAGCGGGAGTGGTGTGTGTGGTGGCAGACAGCGGAGATCTTCAATCAAAGTGAAGGTTGCAAGATAGAGGATATTGGCATGGGACATTTCCGAGGATATTGGTGTGGGAACATTTTTTAAAAACATACAGGTAAGTATTTTTGGTTAATTAAGATTATTAAAGGACTTTTTTCGTCGTGTTTTTATTTCACTTAACCCTTTGTGGAAATGGGTAAGGGGTACTTTGCACCCCTATACTAATTCATCCTGAGAGGGGGTGGGAATCAGGGGTCCCCTTCTTAAAGGGGATTTCCAGATTCCACCATGAACTGCCCCCACCTTTTCCTGGGGTACCAGAGATAGGAAAGAGTCCCTTGTCCATGGATTGGACAAGAGCTCCGGGGGAGAGGGGAAGGCTTGGCCACCCCTCTCCCCCAGAGCCCCCCCATACTATGGACCATGTGGGCTGGTATAGCTCAGGGTGCAAAGCCCCAATCGGCCGGGGCTCTGCATTCTGGCTATCCCAGCCTGCATGGGGGACAAGGGGTTAAAGAGGCTCATTAGGGGGGACCCCCACGTCATTTTTTTTTAAAATTTCCCACACTCAGAGAAAAAAAAATATTGACGCCATACACTGTGATAGGGACATAATGTAAATGGTGTAATAACCGGGACAAATGGGCAAATAAAATACATAGGTTTTAATTATGGTAGCCTGTATTATTTTAAAGCTATAATGGCCGAAAACTGAGAAATAATGAATTTTCTTAATTTGTTCTTAATATTCCTGTGAATATGCATTTAGAATAAAAAAAAATAATTCTTAGTAAAATGTACCACCTAAAGAAAGCCTAATTGGTGGCAGAAAAAAACAAGATATAGATCAGTTCATTGTGCTAATTAGTGATAAAGTTATTGGCGAGTGAATGGGAGGTGAAAATTACTCTGATGCATAAGGTGAAAAATACCCACGGGCTGAAATGGTTAATACTAGACATATAATAATAACCTAACCTCATCCTGCCCTCCATGCAGATACAATTTGAACTTTGCAGCGAGATGAAATTAATCAGTTCAAGCAGAACCTGTGAATTATTTATGTCATCCATCATTGTCACGTTTCACTTGTACTTACTGTTGATACATTTATATTTGTTTTTACTAACCAGAAGAAAAAATATGTAAGAAAATAATAATAATAATAATAATAATAATAATAATAATAATATGTAAAACATCTTTCCCACTACCACTATGCCATCACAGCAGGAAGCTTCCAGTCACTGTACAAATTAACCCAGCACATACTTCACTTCTACAAAAGTGAAGTAAAAGGATGTGGATTGCAAAAGGAGTTGACTTTGGGTAGGGTGTGTGGTTGGTGCTGCTCTGTGGTCCACTCTGGTGATGGGATTATCTGGCAATAAGGGTGACAAGATTTGAAAAAAAAAAGTGCACCCAGCTAGAGCAGGCACCAACCCCCTGCGGAGAACAACAGGAGCCTTAAAGAGCAGTATGGCTGGTCCTGGGTGAGAGGGGACAAAGCTGTACTGCTGGGAACCCTGTACATGCTTACCAGCCACCAATTCAGGTGAGGTTACTCCTCTGCTGGCCATTTAACCCCACTGACACCACCAAGAGCACTTTTTTTGTTCTCATGTCACCCATATGCGTCACTTAAGCATCAGCAAACAAACTTTACAAGTTCATTCTAAAAGCAAATCAGCCTCAATCTCGCTTACCAAGATTCTTGCAAAAATGGAAGTGAAGACAATTTTTGTTCTGTGACATATTTTGTGATGATGCAAGCAAGCAATTGATGCTGTTTCTATTAACACTGGCATTGTTATGTTACAATCACACCTGCACTCATTTGAGCCTAATTTTTCCACTAGTTAGTTTCAGAAATATAATGCCAGTGTAAGGCTAGGTGATATAATTCTAGGAGTCAGCGTGTATGCCCAGGCTATAGGTCTCACTCTTCACCTAGCTATCCCTGCCTGGCACACCACTAACTGACACCTACACTGTCCCTGCCTGGCCCACCACTAGCTGGCCCTAATTAGGATTTAGGTGAGCAAGGCACACAAGCTGATGTAGAAGGCAGATATACCACCAGGAGCAACTACTAAGGCTAGTAACACAGTTCCGCAGTATCACATACACAATGCAGGTACAGGGGCGCCGCGAGGCATAAAGCGAACCAAGCGGTCGCTTGGGGCCTCAAGATCGTAGGGGCCTCGGCGGCTCAGTGACGTCGGCGGGGCTGGCAGAGCAGAGTAGGGCAGAGCTACGGGAAGATGGCCGCCGCCGAAGCCCTGCTCTGGAGACTATGCCTCCAGTACAGGGCTTCAGGTGGCCATCTTCCCGTAGCCCTGATTCAATCAGCGCGGGAGATTGGAGGAGGGAGGGAGCTCCGTGGGAACTGCGCGCCTGAGGAGCTGGCCAGGAGAGGAGACGGGGAGAGAAGACTTCTGCCAGTGCCAGGTGAGTAAATTCTTTTCGTTTTGCAGCTCTGAAAATGTGCCCTAATTGCGTTTGATGTCTGCTGAACTGTTCCCTAATTGTGTTTGATTTTTGCTGAACTGTGCCCTAATTGTGTTTGATTTCTGCTGAACTGTGCCCTAATTGTGTTTGATTTCTGCTGAACTGTGCCCTAATTGTGTTTGATTTCTGCTGAACTGTTCCCTAATTGCGTTTGATTTCTGCTGAACTGTTCCCAAATTGCGATTGATTTCTGGTGAAAATGTGCCCTAATTGCGTTTGATATCTGCTGAAAATGTGCCCTAATTGCGTTTGATTTCTGCTGAACTGTGCCCTAATTGCGTTTGATTTCTGCTGAACTGTTCCCTAATTGTGTTTGATTTCTGCTGAAAATGTGCCCTAATTGCGTTTGATATCTGCTGAAAATGTGCCCTAATTGCATTTGATTTCTGCTGAAAATGTGCCCTTATTGCGTTTGATTTCTGCTGAAAATGTGCCCAAATTGCGTTTGATTTCTGCTGAAATGTGGCCCAAATTGCGTTTGATTTCTGCTGAAAATGTGCCATAATTGCGTTTGATTTCTGCTGAAAATGTGCCCAAATTGCGTTTGATTTCTGCTGAAATGTGGCCCAAATTGCGTTTGATTTCTGCTGAAAATGTGCCCAAATTGCGTTTGATTTCTGCTGAAATGTGGCCCAAATTGCGTTTGATTTCTGCTGAAAATGTGCCCAAATTGCGTTTGATTTCTGCTGAAAATGTGCCCTAATTTTGTTTGATTTCAGCTGAAAATGTGCCCAAATTGCATTTGATTTCTGCTGAAATGTGGCCCTAATTGCGTTTGATTTCTGCTGAAAATGTGCCCAAATTGCGTTTGATTTCTGCTGAAATGTGGCCCAAATTGCGTTTCATTTCTGCTGAAATGTGGCCCAAATTGCGTTTGATTTCTGCTGAAATGTGGCCCAAATTCTGTTTGTTTTCTGTTGAAATGTTGCACAAATTGCGTTTGTTTTCTGCTGAAATGTTGCACAAATTGCGTTTTTATTTCCTAGTGTCTGGGGTAACTGTTGCTGCATTTATTATTTAATGGTCATAGTTGGCTATATTTGCTGTGCTACGGTTAAGCTCCGCCCATACAATGTCATGGCCAAATCCATCTTTAGGCGCGGCGCGCTGCGCGCACCTCAATCACCCCCACATCCATTTTCCCCACAAACAGCTCCGCCCCAATCTGCCCTCCAGCTCCACCCACATGCCATGACCACGCCCACTTATGCGGGCAGGGGCGTATCTGGGTAATATAGCGCCTATGGCAAACACTGAAATTGTGCCCCCCCCCCTTCCTGTTCAGAGCCCCTTTCAATCTAAAAACAGCATCCTTTCTTGTGTACACGTGTTATGGTTGCCTATGTTTTTTGGCTCGGGATATTGCTGAAGATACTTCTTTCCTTATTCCCCCCTGTCCTCTTTTCTAACACTAAGCCACGTGCGCCCTACATACATGAATTAAGTAACCATGTTCCCCAGATAACAGAATTAATCTGATCTGAGTGATGGAGAGGCATGGGGCAGGCATGGTGGCTCAGCACGGGGTAGGTATGGCAAAGGGGCAGGCAAGGCGCCCATGGTGCTGTGGCGCCCATGGCATGAGCCATGCCTGCACCCCTCTAGATACGCCTCTGTATGCGGGATAGCCACACCCATTTTTCGCCGCGGCACGCGAAGGATAGGGTCACTTCCTACAGTCCGCTTGGGGCCACAAAAACCTTAGCTGCACCCCTATTTAGGTAAAGTAGTCCAAGTATAATAATCTTCATGCAAACTATTCAACAGCAATAGTAATTTGATCAGAGTTATGAAACAGCAGACTTGCATGCAGGATAGCAACAGATGATAATTGAGGTAAGTATGACACAGTTCCTTTGAGTCTGCATGCAAGATTATGTGAACAGATAACAGAAGTCTCAGATGATATATGACAACTTAAGAGAGAGTTAATTCACACTGTTAGCGGACTGATAAGGAGAGTAGACTTTATACTTATCGTCCAGAGCAAGTGGCATACAGAAAAAATCCAGTAACAGTCCAAGGTCGGTCCAGGCGGCAAGAAAGGAATGTCCATTAACTTAGCAGAGGTCTGACCAGGCAGTAATCAAGGGAAGTTCAGTAACTAGCAGAGGTCGGTCCAGGCAGCAAGCAAAGTGTTATCCAGGAATCAAGCAGAGGTTAAACACAATGGAGTAGTCAAATACAATCCGAGGTTGAAGTCCAGAATATGAAACAAACAATGATCAGAGTGCGCACCCAGCAACTAGCCAAAGCTATGCTTATCACAAGCGATGACTGGGAGCACTCTGCACATATAAATATTAATCATTCTCCAATCAGTGGCCAGCCACCTTCCACACAACCAATCACACAGCAAGGCCCTGTCAGGTAGAGATCAGCTGACACCGCTCCAGTCAGCTGAGCTGGTCAGCTGACTATTGTTTACCCTTGCAGAAGGCGTACTGCGAACGCGTCCTCCGCCTATCAGCGGGTGCAGACTGTGAGTCACCGGCAGGGCCGGCAGTGGGGAACAAGCGCCGAGACCCGGAAGTGACAGATTCTGCCCGGGTCTCGGCAGCACTTTCACTGTAACAAGGTACATTCCTTATAGCCACGATAAGCGAGATTTTAGATATTTGACCTGAAGTTTGATGAAAATCTCACAAATCTGCCTGTCAGGAACATTCACTCGGGCTCTTCCAGAACCCGACTCGAGCAACCAGCCCCCACTGTTGCACTGAACAGTATCTCCAGAGGCCATGCATACATGCACGGCCATGTGTCCCTTTAAACATGTACCCATCTTTTTCACTTCACCGCTTACCGCCAGAGGAAGAGTTGAATTAAAGTGATAGTGGCCAATTGACCACATTGTTGTTAAAAGCAGCCAATGGCTACTGGGACTAGTGGTTCAACTTGACAACTTCCTGAATAAAAATCTGCTCCTGTTCCTAAACTGTGATAGCGGTTACTTGCTTTTGCTATAGCTGCTGGGTGTGATAGAGAGTGCTTACCTTTGTTTGACCCTTGACTACATTTTGGATTGCTACCCTTTCTTGACCTCTGCTTGATTGACTGTGCTTCCATCTTTCTTCCTGGTAATCCATCTGGCCAATTGTGTATAGCCATGGCTTGTTCCTGATATCAAGATTGCCTGTACCTGGTATTGACCTTAGCCTAGTTGCTGGACTGATTCTCAGGTACTTTATTGGCATCCTGAGCCTCAGATCCTAGATATTGCAAGTTAAGCCCTGGGGCAACAGAAGTCAGGTAGACAGGTAGCTAAGGAGCTATGGGCCCCGGTGCAAGTTTTACATGAGGCCCCCCAAGCACTCTATACATAACAAATGATACGGCACACTAAAACCTGCAAAGGACAATAATAGTGTCAGAGGTGCAAGAAGGGGATGGGGAACAGTTTGTTAATGATTACTACTATTTAAAGCATCTGTAGAAGTGATTATTACCAACACAGAACCCATAGAGAGCTAATATTGTGCTTGAGAGACCCAAGGGCCCCGATGTGGTTGCTGCCTCTGCAACTCCTATTGCTACGCCACTGTATAGGATCTGAAAGGAAACTATTGATTGCCTGGAAACTTTACAGCCAGCAACATGTTCACTCATCCCTAGTCACCAATTTAAAATCTAGTCCCATGTAGCAATCGAAGGAGGAGAAAAGTAGAATATTGAAAGTCACATAACCATGTAGATTACCTTGAAGTTTAGGTTCTTAAAGGGTTAATTGAGTGGCTTGTTGTGCCTTCGGTGGGGATTGGTTAAGACATATTAACCACTTAACTGTGTAACAAGTTTAAAAGGTGTGGTGTGGCACTTCCCACTGTATTGCTCTGTGAGTTCACACAGGTAAAATACCTTCTGCTTTTCTGCAGAGTCCACAGTTTGTAGCAAGAATGGCCACTCAGACGTGTGCTCCGCACTAACACAAACAGAAAACAGGAAAAATCTTTCACAAAAGAAAAAAGCAAAAAAGTCTGTGCACCTTCCGTCTTGATAAACAGTGTATATTTGCAAAAATGGTGGCAATTCACATTTCCAATACAAACTTCCTGATATGACATAGGTTAATCAAGCATAGCGTGGAGAGAGTGCTAGGCTCAGCTTACGTGTCCCTAGCGTGGCGCAGGATGAGCAGTGGGGAAGTGGGTGTCAGGCACTGGGTGGAGGAGCGACGGCCGTTTCGCGTCTAAGTGACACTTGGTCACACTGCGTACCACTAATAGTAGCGTGACCAAGCGTCCCCTGCTCCACGCTAGGGACACGTAAGCTGAGCCTAGCACTCTCTCCACGCTATGTTTGATTGACCTATGTCATATCAGGAAGTTTGTATTAGAAATGTGAATTGCCACCATTTTTGCAAATATACACTGTTTATCAAGACGGAAGGTGCACGGACTTTTTTGCTGTTTCTTTTGTGAAATATTAACTACTTAAGCCTATCTGGATGAACATTCTCATCCAGATAGGCTGTGCACATTTCTGCTGGCCGCGCAGACTCCCGCTACCGGCCGTTAGTCCAGCGATCAATGAATGGGATTATAGATCCCATTCATTAATCGAAGCCCCCTGTAGAAAAACAGACAGCCTCTTATCAGAGGCTGCGGTTTTTCTGAGTTAACAAAAGTTTCCCGTCCTCCTAATGCTTCCTGGAAGCGTGATGGTATGCTTCCAGGACTTTTTGACTGTGGCCATCTTGTGGCCAAATAATAAAACTACACCCCCATTTTTTTTTCATTAAATAAATTAAAAAAAAATTACATTAAAAATTAGCTGTTTACCTCCCACACCAACAATTACCCAAATAAAATGTTTTGAATAAAAAAATAAAAAAAAATACGATAAAAAAACATAAAATAGTTACCTAAGCGTCTGAACTTTTTAAATATGCATGGCAAAGGAGTATATTAATGTAATTTTTTTAATTATGGGCTTGTAAATAGTGATGGACGCAAATTGAAAAAATGCACCTGTATTTCCAAACAAAATATTGGCACCATACATTGTGACAGGGATATAATTTAAATGGTGTAATAAGTGGGACAAATGGGCAAATAAAATACATGGGTTTTAATTACTGCAGCATGTATTAATTTCAAACTATAATGGCCAAAAATTGAGAAATAATGTTTTTTTTCCATTTTTTCTTAATATTCCTGTTAAAATGGATTTAGAATAAATTAATTCTTAGCAAAATGTATCACCCAAAGAAAGCCTAATTGGTGACAGAAAAAAACAAGATATAGATCAGTTAATTAGTGATAAAGCTAGTAGTGAGAGTTGGGGCTGCTGCAACGTCCAAGCTCTGTCAGGTGGGAGCCAGGGATCCATAAGTGCCTTGTGCAAACAGATTCCAAGGAAAGATATCCCCCTACACCAGATGGGAGTTAAAACGTCCAAATCTTTATTCAGTACATCACAGGACAAACAGGTACAGCCTCACGCGTATCGGAGCTCTGAACGGCTCCTTAATCATAGCTGTAATAAAGCTATTGACAAATGAATGGGAGGTTAAAGTTGCTCAGATGCAAAAAATAAACAACCTTGAGGGCTTAAGTGGTTAAAGAATTTCTGAAACCACGTTTTAATATAAAACATTTTACTTTATACTTATTTTTCTGATATCTAACTTCATTGCTAGCCAGTTACTTGTGTTCACTTTTTACATCTTTTTTATTTTATTGTCTTGAAATAACCATACAAAGAAGTGACAACATGAAACATGTTGATGATTCTGGTTGTAAGAAAGTTCTACACATAGGAATAGAAATACATTCTTGGCACTTACAGATAGAATTGCAACACTGGACATACCATGGCTTGCGCCTCCATTCAGGGCAGCCCATTAGTACAGGTTATGTATTCACGACTGCTGCTTATAATTGTACTTAAAATGTCAATAAGTAGTAGAAACCATAATTACATAATAGCTATTATATTCATTTTCACTTTGTTAAGCAGACCTTAGATGTACTATGTGTAATGGACTGCATAAAGCCTGATTTCACCAGCCAGTAATGGTAGCCCTATTATAAAGTAATAGCTCTTTTGCTTTGTACAAAAAAGTATTTTCTTAGATGGGATATGTTACTATACAAAGTGAATTTAGAAAGTTTTACTTAACCCTTTAAAAAAATCCTGAAAATATTTGGAAAATCTGAATAACATATACACATTGCACACAATCCAAGTTATAGCTTCTACACACAATTTTTGTTACTGAGAGTCTAAACATTTTAATTGTATTTTTTCCCATTATCATTACAGCTCAGTGCAAATAAATGTATAAGGGAATAAATAAATGAATAACATACATTATTTAAAAAAAAGGTGGGGGGATGGGGCCAACCACCTGATCCTAGATTTACAGTCTGCAGTAAAATAGTATTGAATCATTGCCATCCAAAAACAGAATTCCGTTCATTCTGCTTATTGTTGAGTGCTGTCTTTAGGCAAGGCGCTACCTTTATGTTGTATAATTCAAACTCACCTAACCTTGGGAGCTGAGTTACACAACTACAGTTTGTACTAAGAAAACAATATGCTTTAATGCAAATAAAAACACCAATTAAAATAATAAACATGTATGTAAATCAACCTGTACATGCATAAAAATTGAAAAGCATGTTGTCTATAAAATGAAATAAAACTTTGTATAGTTTCCTTTAATGGTGTAAGGTTAGAATTGAACTGTATACTTCAAAAATGATTGCATATCCCTGCAAAAAAAGCCAGTCTTTTTATTCTGAAAATTGTGTGCAAAAGTTAGGGGTCTGCTTATCCATGTGCTTCTGTACATGCCTTATATGCAAATTATGTACAATTGCTGGCAAAGAACTATGAAGGAAGCCTGGCATCATTTGACTTCACCAGCTAATTCATGTGTTTTGATGTCATATACCTTAGCTGCTGCACAGTGAAGATATCGGAGGAGAGAGACGTCCAAACAGAACTAGTCAGAGCCAAGAGCCAGAGAGAAAAAGGGTATGTATGTTGGCATGCTCCAATGCGCACTCTGCATGGTGGTGCTTGCAATGTTCAGTACACTCCAATATGCAGCCTGCATGCAGGGATATAGTATTATAGTATTAAGGGGCACAAGGTATTAATGCATAAAGATGGAAGAGGGACACAATTATTAGGGGGTCCGCTGAGTTCCTTCCATTGGGCACCAGCGGGCATGGAGCACCGAGCGGCTGACAGGGAAGGGTTGTCACAAGGGCATCCCACAGAGGCCATGAGCAGGAGGGGAAGCAGCGCAAGAAGGAGGGGCAGCGGGGACAGCAGCGGGAGGGGGCGCAGAACCCCCTTCCCTCACCTGGGTCCCCTCCTTCTGCACTCTACCCCTTAAAGATATGCAGGTAGGTGCGGTGGGCGGAGAATAACTCACCTGACTTACACATTCCAAGCTCTGTGTCACAGCCACCACAGGTCTCTGCCTTCAATGCCGCCCACTGTGCTTCCTGATTGGCGGAAGCACAGTGAGTGACATTGGAAGCGGAAACTTATGGCACATGGCGGTGACTCAGCGCTCCAGCGTTTGGAATGCGGAAGTCAGGTGAGTTATCTGTCTCTATGTTACATGATATATTTAACATATCAAATCTCCACAATTATTTTGAGGCACCTTTACTTTTCCATGAAACAAAATCATTTATTATCTTGTTGTTGGTGTCACGTTAAAAAAAGCTTTTGATATGTAATCTAATCACCTTCTTTTTGAGGTAAGAGTAGGTGTGATTAGGGATTAAACACCTTCTAGCTGTATATTCAAAAACTGCCCCCCCCCAAAAAAAAAGAGCCAATATATTCCAGGAATTGACCCACTGATCAGGAACAACTAGATCAACATTACGTGCATTCCACCCTTTTTAGATGACATGTTTTCCTTGATATTTTCCAGATAATAAATAACGTTGTTTTGTTTGCATTTCAGTATAAAGGCACACAGCCATTTTAACATCTCCAAAGCCCCATCTCCTTTCAGCTGTGCTCAGTACAGTCCAACCTGCAGCTGGAACATCTCTCTTAGCTGCTATTTCTCCCAGCTGCTGCTATTAGGATTCATGGAACCCCATTAAGCAGAGCTATATCGGTGTACACAGACATTTATGAGCACAGTGGAAAGCAGTTGAATAGTTCCTTTTCAGCTACAGTTACACTGCACTCAGAAATATTGAAGCACACCATGAAGGCACAACTTCGGGCAAATTTCTAAATACAGTTCAAAATTTAGATTGCCCAAATGCTGACTTTTCGTGAGAAAGTAAAACTCCTGTTTTCAAAATGTAGTCACACGACCTAAAGCAGAGTTGATATTGATAACAGCATAATTTGCTTTTACTTGGTTCAGCATCATCATGCTGTTCAAACTGCAAGGGGCGTGGCACAGACTGAACTCTGTCAGGAGAATGTGATGTACAGCCATGGATGTCTGTGTAGCAGGGTGGGTTAGGGATTTGAGAGGTGGAACTTGACTTAAAAGTTGTTTTAAAACAACTTTTTTTTATACATCCTTTAATCAAGGATCCTGCCCATGGGTAAAAATGAACTCTGCTCGGTATATCAACATGTGTTTCCAGGGTTGAGCATTGAAGTGATGTTTTGAAAGGGTTTAATAACCATGAACAACTGGGAGAGCATTTGCTCAAGTGCACAGTAGGCAGATGTTCTTCCTGTAGGAGCTCAGTCACTTGACTTTAATTTACGATATGAGTTTTTTCCTTGTCTACAGTTAATGTTTCTGTGAGCAATGCCTTGAAGCAGGTCACAAATTTGCATCTTGCTATGAGGATGTATGATCAATGTCACTGACAAGCTTTCATCCAGCTTCATAATTGGGAGTTAACACAATTTGTGACATCTGTTTTAAAGAAAAAACTGCATGCCTGCCTTTTTTTTCTTGAACAGTGGTATTTCAGTGGTTCATCTCTCTTGACTAACAGAACACAGAGAGTATCCCGAGGACCTGTTATGTCCAGCCCTGCACTGCTAAAATTTGGAGTGCCACATGGCTTAATCCTATCTCCTCTTCTATTTGTGATCTACACGGTAACCACTCGGTACAATTATTCAACATCATGGCCTAACCTACCATGGCTATGCAGATAACTCTTATACTCACTGGGCCCAGGATGGAGTGAGGGTCTCTTCAGATTCCGTCCTGGCGGGTTTCAGGGAATGGCTTCCACACTGTCGTCTACCTGCGGCAGAGGCCATGCGCTCTAAGGAGCCATTGTGCCACCGCAGGACAATTGAAGCCGAGGTGGGGCGGAGCCACAGCACTGGCGTGAAGGCCGGGGTATTTAAACTCTGGTCCCCAGTGGCATCACTAGGGCCTTTGATTCAGGGCACCGCCCCCGAACCTGTTGCCATGGTGCCCCGGATCAGACTGAACGGCAGGAGGGGGCACTGGGCGGAGCGGAGGTGGGGAGCTGGCATAGCTTAGTCATCACAGGGGGCGCTGTTACCAAAGCGAGGGACGCCCAGGGCCGGATTTGTACTTTTTACCACCCAAGGCCCACTATCACCAGCTGCCCCCGGGCCGACAGCATCCAAAACTCCCTTCCCAACTCCCCCCTCCCCCAAACACAGCAGGCATTAGATTGTAGGCTCCTCTGAGGACAGTTAGTGACATGATGGCAGGGATTACATTTTAAGCTTCTCTGAGGACAGTTAGTGAGTGACGTGATGGCAGGGATTAGATTGTAAGCTCCTTGGCGAGTGACACATTCAGTGAGTGACAGGCAACTCGGAGATCACTGTAAGTGCCGTTCGCTGCCCCTTCATTCCCAGAGTGTCAGATCTGTTTGTAGCAGCCCACCACTATGTGCAAGCTCTGTGTAGCAGGATGAATGTTCGGCAGGCTAACTGCTGCTGCCACCCTACTGCCCATAGCCCGCCCCTTGCTTTCCTGGTGCCCTAGGCCATGGCCTTTGTGGCCTTGCCTGAAATCCGCCCATGGGGATGCCAGGTAGGAAGAAGATGGAGGCTGTGCCTGCAGGGATTGAAAGGTGAGTTTTAACTACACTATGCCCATTCCCCCACCACTCCACCCAGCACCTTACTCGGGGCATCTACCTATCGAACCTACACTGGAGTCATCTACCTATCTAACCTATACTGGTTATCTATCTATCTATCTATCTATCTATCTATCTATCTATCTATCTATCTATCTAACCTATACTGGGGGCACCTACTTATCTAACCTATACTGGGGGCATCTCTCTATCTAACCTATACTGGGGGCCTCTATCTATCTAACTGATACTTGGGGCACCTACCTATCAAACCTACACTGGAGTCACTTACCTATCTATCTATACTGAGGGGAACCTACCTATCTAACCTACACTGGAGTCACCTACCTATCTAACATATACTGGGGGCATCTATTTATCTAACCTATACTGGGGGCACCTACCTATCTAACCTATACTGGGAGCATATATCTATCTAACCTCTGCTGGGGCACCTACCTATCTAACCTATTCTGGGTGCATATATCTATCTAACCTGTACTGGGGGCATATATCTATGTAACCTATACTAGGGGAACCTACCTATCTAAACTATACTGGAGTCACCTACCTATCTAACCTATACTGGAGTCACCTTCCTATCTAACCTATACTGGGGGCATCTACCTATCTAACCTACACTGGAATCACCTATCTATCTTACCTATACTGGGGGAACCTACCTATCTAACCTACACTGGAGGCACCTACCTAACATATACTGGGGGAACCTACCTATCTAATCTACACTGGAGGCACCTACCTATGGGGAGACCCTACCTACCTAACCTACACTGGAGGCACCTACCTATACTGGGGGAACATACCTATCTAACCTATACTGGGGGCATCTATCTACAGTATCTATCTAACCTATACTGGGGGCACCTACCTGTGTAACCTATAGTGGGGGAACCTACCTATCTAACCTATACTGGGGGAACCTACCTATCTAACCTATACTGGGGGCACCTACCTATCTACCCTCCAAACAAAGCCCCCGGGCCCCAGGTGAGGAGCTTATTTATGTGAAATACTGCCTATTGAGTATATTAAAGTTATGCCACTGCTATGTTCATGTAAATTTCCATCATTTCAATCATACAATCATTTCCTCTTGGTGCCTAAGGGTGCCCCTGATCTCCCAGAAACCTAGAAACACCCCTGCTGGCCACTTATTGCTCAGTGCTGTCTCTTCTTCCGACAGCTACAGCATGTAGCCATGGCACTCTCTAGCCTCTCTGTCCAAGTGCAGACTGTCAGTCCTGTCCAGCTCAGCTTGCCAGTCATGTGCTGTTTAGTCAGTCCTGTCTAGCTCAGTTCATCAGTCCTGTGTTGTCAATCCATTGCTATCCAATCAGTGAGGTCCGGTCTGCTCAGTCCAGTCTTGTCAGTCCTGTCCCATCAGTCCGGACCAATTAGTCCTTTCCAGCCTACCCTGGCCCTCTAGTCCTGCCAGCCTTTTCAATTCCAACCTGTCAATTTGTCTATCCTTCCCTTCAGGGCCGGAGCTACCATAGGAAAAAATGGGCAATTGCCCAAAGGCCCCAGAGCCTGTAGGGGCCCCAAGGTGTCCCTCCCCCATCTTAACTGTTGCTCCCTAGGGACTCTGCAGAGTCTGTTAAGTTGGGAGGTGATTGGGGGAGGGTCAGCAGCCAGCTCAGGGGCCCAGGAGGGAAATTTGGCTGCAACAAATGGCCTCTAATGGTGCATTTTGGTTGGGGGTGTCTGTTGGGGGGGCCCCCAGGCTAATTTTGCCCTGGGGCCCAGTTGTTACTTGAACCGGCCCTGATTCCCTTACAGCAGGGTCCACCCCTCCTGTTCTTCCCTTTACTAGTGGGGCAGCCATGGGGGTTGTGACCTGGTGGGCACCAGGCAGCAAAGTAGTCAGTCACCCACTAGGGGTGATGGCTCATCATCCCTTGCAGGGTGCGCTGTGTGAAACTGAATAGTGACAAAACTGAGGTCCTTGTTGTCCAAGGCCATCAAAACAGCGCTAGTCTAAATCAACACCAATGAGGATAGGAAATTCAAACATAAATAGCTCTGACTTTGTGCACTGCCTTGGTGTGCTAATCGATGGGGACTTGAGCTTCAGAATCCAAATCTCAGCTGTAGTCAAACATTCCTACTGTCATCTGAGGAACATTGCAAAAAATACATCTAATTTCCCCAAAGGATACATATACATCTCATTCCCCCAGAGGATCTTTCAATCCTAGTTCATCACATCATGGCTGAACTACCGTAAAGCCCTCTATACAGGCCTTCCAAACAAGGACCTGTACTGCCAGCAATTAGTACAGAATGCTGCTGCCAGATTGCTAAGAAACGAACCTTGCCACCGTCACATTAAACCGATTCTTCACTTACTCCACTGTATACCTGTAAAATGGAGATCGGATAATCTTTAAGTTTGAACTGTTGACATTTAAATCCCTATACAATTTGGATGCTGGATACGTGAAGGACCTGCTGAAACTGCAAGACACCTCCCACAACCTCAGATCAGTAGGATCCATAAACTTGGTCACTCCCAGAGTGCACCTCAAAACCTCTGGAATCAGAGCTTTCTTTCATACTGCCCCTACCCTTTGGAACACCCTAACACACCCAGTAAAAACATCCACATTTCTGGAGTTATTCAAATGTAGGCTGAAAAGAAACCTGTTTAGTCTGGCATTTGCGGACTTGTCGAATTTTTCTCTATACCACAATTTAACATTCAACCAATTACTGGTTTGATCCATGCTTACGCATTTTGAGTCGTATGGGAGAAAAGCTCTACACAAATGTTGTTTGTTGTTCATTGCTCTACTCTTTTATGCCACTTCAAAGGGGCAAATAAATGTTATTGCAAGTATAGTGTTAACCTATAGCCAATTACAGCAATCTAGTAACTTATATGAATGCTGGTTGAGTGGCCTCCGCAAGGAAGAGGGGGGGGGGGGGGGGGAGAGATCAACTTCTAAGGGCTGGTTTACACTGGCAGTAAACATAATGGTTGTGGCACTTACACAATGTTTGTTGTTCAAATGCTGTCGGTTCAAATGAATGAAAGTACTTGTCTTGTCCAGGACACTACATATAGTGTCCAGGATTGGCTACTTTCGACACCTCTGTGTCCTCCCAGGGGGCTTAAACACTTCACCCCAAAGGAGTTTTTACCCTAACAGACAAGAGTGATTTTCACCTTTCAGTGCTCATCCCTTTCATTTGCCAATAGCTTAATCACTACTAATCACAATGAAATGAAGTACATCTTGTTTTTTCACCACAAATTAGGCTTTTTGGGGTTGATATTTGTTTTCAGTAATTACTTTATTTTCTATGCATTTTAAAGGGAATTTTAAAACAAGGAAAACAATGTAAAAAATACACTATTTCTCCAATTTCATCCCCTATAGTTTTAAAATATACACTGCTACTGTACATAAAATCCACGCATCTTATCTGCCTATTTGTCCTGGTTATCACAAGATTTTAATTATGTCCCTAGTACAAAGTATGGTGACAATATATTATTTGAAATTAAAGGTGTGTTTTTTCTATGTGTTTTTTTTTTCACTGATCTCACGTGCACGGCAGCAGTAGCAGCACTGTTTGACTTATAAAATTGTCCTGGAACCGGTGAAGGGAACCTAAACTGAGAAGGATATGGATTTTTCCTTGTAAAATAATACCAGTTGCCTGACTCTCCTGCTGATCCTGTGTCTCTAATACTTTTAGTGACAGCCCCTCAACAAGCATGCAGATCAGGTGCGCTGACTGAAGTCAGACCGGATTAGCTACATGCTTGTTTCAGGTCTGTGACTCAGCCACTACTGCAGATAAAGAGATCAGCTGGACTGCCAGGAAACTGGTATTGTTTAAAAGGAAACATCCACATTCCTCTCAGTTTAGGTTCCCTTTAAGAGGCTCTAGCAGGAAGTTTTAATACACCTGCTTGTCATTAAGTAGTTAAATGTGATGGGACAACCAAATGATATCGAACAATGCCAAATGCGTTTCTTCTCGGTTGCAGAGAAATGTTTTTTGCATCAGCTAAACGTGACATCCCGAACCTCTGTTTGAAAAGGTTCTAAGGCCCAGTGCACACCAAAACCGCTAGCAGATCCGCAATATGCTAGTGGTTTTGGGAGCTGATTTCAGAGCGATTCTAGGTATATTTAGAGAGGTTTTCTAAACATACCTAGCGGTTTTGGGTGCGTTTTTGTGTAGCAGATTACACATATTGTTACAGTAAAAGCTGTTACTGAACAGCTTCTGTAACAAAAATGCCTGGCAAACCGCTCTGAAGTAGCGTTTTTCAGAGCGGTTTGCGTTTTTCCTATACTTTACATTGAGGACGAAACGCTTCCGAAAACCGCAAACACGCAGCAGGAGGCGCGTTTGCAGCTTGGCAAAAACCTCAAACCGCCGGTGTGCACCATCCCATTGCAATACATTAGCCAAGCGTTTTTCCAGGCGGATGCGGCCGGCGGATCGCTCCAAAAACCGCTCGGTGTGCACTAGGCCTAACTCTCCCTGCATTTGTCCAATACTGGCCCCCCTCTGATGATCCTCTGAAAGCCCTGGTGCACACCAGAGGAGTTTTTCTGAGCGTTTTGAGTTTTTAAATCTGCTGCTAATGTTATCCTATGTGTCTGTGCACACTGGAGCAATGAGGTTTTGTAAAAAAAAACCATAGCATTACATTGGGAAGAGCTTTTGAAACCTCTAGCGTTTGGGCGTTAGAGGTTTCAAAAACTCTTCCCAATGTAATGCTATGGGTTTTTTTTTACAAAACCTCATTGCTCCAGTGTGCACAGACACATAGGATAACATTAGCAGCAGATTTAAAAACTCAAAACGCTCAGAAAAACTCCTCTGGTGTGCACCAGGCCGAAGCCACTGCTCCCAATGCTGTATTTAGAGAGTGATTTCTGGTGCCTAGAATCCCCCCACAGCATGGTCCTCCTAATTCCTAAAAGCACACACTTCCTCAAATAAAAGAAAAACAAAATCTATTACCCTTTGGTATGTGAAATCACCTGTTGCTCACTGGGAGACTGGGATGGATGTGATAGCTGGAGAAGCTTGAAAAGACAGGTTAATATACCAGCTGCACTTCTTTGGTTGCTGCATTGCTTTTGCATTTGAGGAAGTGCAGCTGGCACAAGTGGGAGGGGTTAAAGAGGAACTCCAGTGAAAATAATGTAGTAAAAAAAGTGCTTCATTTTTTACCATAATTATAAATAAATGATTTAGTCAGTGTTTGCTCATTGTAAAATCTTTCCTCTCCCCGATTTACATTCTGACATTTATTACATGGTGACATTTTTACTGTGGGCAGGTTATGTAGCTGCTCCTAGCTGTTTTGGCTGTTAGAGACAGCTGTAAACAGCTAATGCCTGTCTGGGAACATTGTTACATTGTGGCAGTTTGCCCAGAGTACCGCGGTACTCAGAGCTTCTTGTGGGAGGGGTTTCAGCACAAAATCAGTCATACAGCGCCCCCTGATGGTCTGTTTGTGAAAATCATTATATTTCTCATGTAAAAGGGGGTATCAGCTACTGACTGGGATAAAGTTCAATTCTAGGTTGGAGTTTCTCTTTAAGGGGGAAGCACTTAATGACAAAACCTGCTATGAATCGGAATAAACAGGCACTAAGGCCTAGTGCACACCAAAAACCTCTAGTAGATCCTCAAAACGCGTTTTGAGGTTTTTGAGGCATATTTTCAGAGCGATTCTAAGCATGTTTTCTAAACATGCCTAGCGTTTTTTGGAGCGTTTTTGTGTAGCAGATTACAAATATTGTTACAGTAAAGCTGTTACTGAACATCTACTGTAACAAAAACACCTCAAAAACCGCTCTGATCTAGTGGTTTTCAGAGTAGTTTTCCGCTTTCCTATACTTTAACATTGAGGCAGAATTGCCTCAGAAATCTAAAAAATGTTGCAGTCCCTGAGTTTGAGTTTGTGGAAAAAACAAACCTCTCTGGTGTGCACCATCCCACTCACTTTCATTAGCCAAGCTGTTTTCTCCCTGCAAGTGTTTTAAAAAACTTTCCAGAACCGCTCTGGTGTGCACCAGCCCATAAACTTGTAGTGCAATACTGTGCATTAAAATGCCTCTGTTACATTGCACTGTAACACCCTACTGTGAACCTAGCCGAAGGCTGGGTTCACACTGTGCATTGTGTTGTGTTCTATGTAACAGCAGAAATGCAATGGAATGGAAAAGTGGTGTCAAAAACCTGAGCGGTTCTTGCCTTTTTCATGATTCTTAACTCAGTAAAGGACCAGCCCTTAAAGCGTTGCTATCATATAAATCCGGCATAGTGGGGTCTGAACCCTCTATAACAGTAATTATATATTGACGGTATACCTTGAAATTAATCAGAGCACTCAGTATATGATTTTATATAAAAATTGTATTTGCTTATTATACAGCATATATACAAAATATGAACAGTTCCAAGTAGTGTTTCCTTCTAACAGTATTCCATCTTATCAAGGATTTATAGCCTAGCGTTCATCAATCTTCTAAGTACATTCAAAAAAGAATATAACAGTTGTGTTATGTAGAATAAGCTCAAAAGTAGTCTCATCTGTATCAATAGCTGTGTATAACGTGTAGTAATCTTCTTAAAGAAATAGCATAAAAAATAGCTTCTAAAAAAACTTCTTGCTAACATCTTAATAAAACTTAATGCTGAAAAATTAATAAAGTAAATCACCAGAATATTAAGCATATTACCCCTTCTCTGTCATCTCTTCAGCATCTAGAACCACTTGTGGGAAGGTAGCTTTTGCCTGATGTGTCTTCTCAGGAGATTGTTGGGCTTCTGCAAACTATGAGCTTTCAGCTTTTACTTTTATAGGGGTTGGAGGCAATATGGCTGCCTAATCTGGACTTTCCCTGGATCCCAGGCTCTGATTGGCTAAAGCTTTTGTGCGTCAAACGCTATCTATGTTTTGAATACCTAAATCACAATATTATTGTTTATAAATTCTTAATTACCTTATCTTGTGGGAATTTACGTCATTTGGAGTGCTTGACATTTGATATAGGGTCATTTCTGACGCACTTAATTAAAAATGGATGTCAACAGCCATCTTATCTGTTGGCTGACCCAGAAATGGAGACTAAACAATATCATTCATGACACATTTCTGATAAAGTGTTAACTGCTAATTATGTTGGAATGTCTTGGTACTTCTCCAGACATGAGATTGGTCAGGTTGACACTGTAACCAGACCTGTGAGAGTCTTCAGCAATTTAAGACTTATTGAAACATACAAGGCTTCTAATATACTTATTTAAATATAAAGCTTATTATATAATTCTTCTTAAAACAATTAATCATAAAAGAAGTAATTGCACATTAAATCTTGATAATATAAAATCCTTTTCCATATATTTGTCTTTCTGATGAAGAAATAAATATCTAATTTCAACCGGCAGAGGTCAACCTTTCATAACAAATAACAAACAGTATTAAAAATGTTGACGCCAGGTGGCATCATTGAATCATCTTTAACTAATTGGGAAAACCCCTTGTTTTATATTTTATATCTTTCATATTTTGACTTTATCTGTCTGGGAAACTTTTATCTTTTCTTGCTAAATCAGCAGTAGGAGGCGCCCTTGTTGTATTGTCTGCAATTAAGCTTACATATAACAAATAAGGTATGTTGTCGATTGCCAACCTTAGGAATGGACACTCCACTCGGTAGAATTGATGTAATTGTTTATTGGTGATAAGCACTTAGGACAACGCGTTTCGCGGCATGAACCGCTTCATCAGGTCAATATAGTGCTTTAAAAAGAAGATTGGCAACAATAGATGCTTCAGTATACCACAGTAAAATTATATAGTTCAAATACACATTTGTAATAAAAGTAGGTGTCATATACATATATGTGCACAATTGGTGAATAAAAGCATCAAACTAGTAACAAATCCGGATATATCTATAAAATTGATAACCTACATGTTAGATGGCATTAATAACCTAAAAAAATAAAGATACAAATCACATAAATAATAAAACATTAAAAATGTATATATAGTTAGTGACAGGGAAGGTTGTTATTCCTCCCTGTCAGTCCCTGAGGAAATGGGATGCAAGGGTACCTGGGGTAAAAATCCCCTGTTCGGGAGTGCCTGGGGTAAAAGTCCCCTGTTCAACAAAAGTAAGCATAGACAGCTATCTGCTATATGGGCATAGTCTATGCTTACTTTTGTTGAACAGGGGACTTTTACCCCAGGCACTCCCGAACAGGGGATTTTTACCCCAGGTACCCTTGCATCCCATCAGGGACTGACAGGGAGGAATAACAACCTTCCCTGTCACTAACTATATATACATTTTTAATGTTTTATTATTTATGTGATTTTTATCTTTATTTTTTTAAGTTATTAATACCATCTAACATGTAGGTTATCAATTTTATAGATATATCCGGATTTGTTACTAGTTTGATGGTTTTATTCACCAATTGTGCACATATATGTATATGACACCTACTTTTATTACAAATGTGTATTTGAACTATGTAATTTTACTGTGGTATACTGAAGCGTCTATTTTTGCCAATCTTCTTTTTAAAGCACTATATTGACCTGATGAAGCGGTTCATGCCGCGAAACGCGTTGTCCTAAGTGCTTATCACCAATAAACAATTACATCAATTCTACCGAGTGGAGTGTCCATTCCTAAGGTAGGCGATCGACAACATACCTTATTTGTTATATGCCAAATAGAAATAGAGGCGCCAAAACAGGATAAGATAAATTAAAAACCGTTTAAAATGAGGGGGTGGGTGAAACCACTACCCTCAAAAGATGACCAGGCTAGATACAAGCCGTAATAACAAACAGATATTTATTGGTCTCCAAAAATAATGCAACGCGTTTCACGGGCACACATCCCGCTTCATCAGGCAATCTGGGGTAGGAGAACACTGGGGAAAAGAGAAAACAGAAAAAACAATGCTAGGAGGTACTCAAATATTTTCGTCACAATTTTTCATATCACCCTTATCATCGTTCTAATAAAATTCCATCTGGTTTTGTGGGTAATTGGTTGTGATGTATATAGAGTAAAAACTATCCATGTGACATAATAGGATCAACTGGTAAAAATATGTCCAACCACCCTGTGGTGGAGAACGTTTGTATGCATGTATATAGTTAGCAACTAGTAAGGCAATGTTGTCCATGCACGGCGGCATGTGAAGGTATTAATGTAAAAAACCGTGACACTTACCAGTTGTGGGTCAATTGTGAGCTTGAGCGCCTCTGTGGTATGGATGCGCTCTCCTTGGATCTTTTTATTAATTGGCTGATCACTGGATCTCCCGCCGAGCGGGTCTGGGGGCCGGAAACGGATTTGACGCATGGGCAGCACCATGTGTCATGAGTACACTAAATCACAGTAAAGGATAGGGCCGCGCAAAGTCGCTTCACCCGGACGCAGTTACGCAGCATGCGCACGCGTCACGGTGTGAGAGGTGATGTGGGCGGGTGCGTATGCCAGCGGCGACGCCTGTAAACAGGCGTCATAATACGGAGAGTGATGTGGGTGGGTGTGTGTGTGCGGGCGGCGGCGCATGCGTCTAGGCTGAGAGAGGCGCCGCCATCACCATCAGTAATAAGGGCAAATTGCCCTACTTGCTCGAAGGGGGGTCAAGCTATAACTCATATAGGAAAGAAGTGATCAACAACTATTGGAGGCTCAAGGGGGTCCATATGTGGTTGGGACTAAGTCATCAATTGTATAGTTGTAGGTAGCCTGTATCGCTGTAATAACAGTGTCATGATGTGGCTGTGTGGCTGTCTAGAAGTTCTGCTGCCTCCCGCTGGTTTAAGATTGTATTACACCTGTGTCAGAACAATATTGGTTAGACTGGTTAACTGGTTAGAGACAGGATCGGACAACACAAGAGAAATATCGCCAAAAAATATCCCTCACATAGTGTATCCAAGCATTACAGTACCCATCATAATGGAGACCCCAAATCCCTCAGGGTCACGCTCATCGAGCAGATACAAACCACAAATATTTCTGAGGCGATACGGACAAGAGAAATGTATTGGATCCAGACACTAAGAACCCTTGTTCCAGAAGGGTTAAACGAAGTGCTGGAAAAACTATATTAAATTATTAGACCTAAACGTTTTCATTTTAGTCCTCTCTTTAATTTCTCATTATTTTTAATTTTTTATTTTAATTTTTAATTTTTAAAGAAATGTCTTCCTGTTTACCTCATATTGTATTTTAAAGTCTGTGATGGCTCAATTTTATAGGTTATATGTATTTTGTATTATAGTGTATTTTATACTGTACATTTTATGCTTTAATACCTACTCTGGAGGGTACCTCCCCTATTTTTAACATCATGATGTCATCATATACAATTAATAACACCTACAAGAACTATTTACAGACAGGTACATGAAGAGAATGTTTTTTCCTAATTTAAATACAGTGCCTTATATTTGATATTGTTCTGACACAGGTGTAATACAATCTTAAACCAGCGGGAGGCAGCAGAACTTCTAGACAGCCACACAGCCACATCATGACACTGTTATTACAGCGATACAGGCTACCTACAACTATACAATTGATGACTTAGTCCCAACCACATATGGACCCCCTTGAGCCTCCAATAGTTGTTGATCACTTCTTTCCTATATGAGTTATAGCTTGACCCCCCTTCGAGCAAGTAGGGCAATTTGCCCTTATTACTGATGGTGACGGCGGCGCCTCTCTCAGCCTAGACGCATGCGCCGCCGCCCGCACACACACACCCACCCACATCACTCTCCGTATTATGACGCCTGTTTACAGGCGTCGCCGCTGGCATACGCACCCGCCCACATCACCTCTCACACCGTGACGCGTGCGCACGCTGCGTAACTGCGTCCGGGTGAAGCGACTTTGCGCGGCCCTATCCTTTACTATGATTTAGTGTACTCATGACACATGGTGCTGCCCATGCGTCAAATCCGTTTCCGGCCCCCAGACCCGCTCGGCGGGAGATCCAGTGATCAGCCAATTAATAAAAAGATCCAAGGAGAGCGCATCCATACCACAGAGGCGCTCAAGCTCACAATTGACCCACAACTGGTAAGTGTCACGGTTTTTTACATTAATACCTTCACATGCCGCCGTGCATGGACAACATTGCCTTACTAGTTGCTAACTATATACATGCATACAAACGTTCTCCACCACAGGGTGGTTGGACATATTTTTACCAGTTGATCCTATTATGTCACATGGATAGTTTTTACTCTATATACATCACAACCAATTACCCACAAAACCAGATGGAATTTTATTAGAATGATGATAAGGGTGATATGAAAAATTGTGACGAAAATATTTGAGTACCTCCTAGCATTGTTTTTTCTGTTTTCTCTTTTCCCCAGTGTTTTCCTACCCCAGATTGCCTGATGAAGCGGGATGTGTGCCCGTGAAACGCGTTGCATTATTTTTGGAGACCAATAAATATTTGTTTGTTATTACGGCTTGTATCTAGCCTGGTCATCTTTTGAGGGTAGTGGTTTCACCCACCCCCTCATTTTAAACGGTTTTTAATTTATCTTATCCTGTTTTGGCGCCTCTATTTCTATTTGGCATATCTTGTCCACCCCAGGTGGAGGGGTTTATCCCCATTTTTCTACTATAGAGAGCGACTTTTTATGCCTGAGTGGGGTCAGGTAGATAATTCTCCCCACTTGTCATTACAGTGGTCGCCTATGTGGTGACCCATACTTGTGAGTATATTCTCATTCAAATTACTTTTTTTCATATTGGCGAAACATACTACGCTCTCGGTCTTTGTTTTCTGTTTTTTCAAGCTTATTTGTTATATGTAAGCTGAATTGCAGACAATACAACAAGGGCGCCTCCTACTGCTGATTTACCTTGAGTTTAACATCCCACACCAGTGGGAGTGTTACTTTTGCCACAAACTTGTGGCAAATAAAGTTTTTTCGAAGGAGCTGCGACCACCTATCCCAAAGACCGAGTGGGGGCGGGCTTTCCCCACATGTTTATCTGAGTGGTTGCCTCCCCAAGCAACCCACACTTGTGAGTAGTATTATTTGTATATCTTAACCAGATTGCAAAAGATAATACACTATAGGAGCTCCCGGTGTCTCTGTGGTTTTTTCTTTTTTCTACTTAGTATCTTTTCTTGCTGGCTGTAGTGGCCTTCAAGCCAAGGAACATGTCAACAATTCTTCCAGAACCGAAACAATCCTACGAGAATGTTTTACTGTCTCATCTTTCACGGGTAGAATACAGCTTTTAAAAGTATTAAATTATATTATATAGGGTTTAACAGTAACTATTTCTTTCTTTAGAAGGACTGTATTGATCATTAATATTTAGATTAATAATATCTGTGTGCAAGAATTAAGAAAATGTGCATATATAATTACTGCAGTAATGTGAGTTTAACTTGCTTCTCTGTCTTAACACAGAAGCCTCTTTAAATGTCAAGGCCACGCACTAGCATAAACAAGAATGCTCTGACTTTTTGTAACTAGAATAATCTTATAGGCCTCACAGCCTGGAATATGTTATGTCACAGAGCAATATAAAGTACTCTAACTTTTCACTTTACAATGAAATTTTGCATAGAACATTAAAACTTAACACATATACATATGACATCTTTTCCTGCATAAATAAAACCACTAGAATTCTGACAGTGGCACCACATGTTATCCACGCATTGCAGGAAAGCAGGAATGGAACAGAAGAGTTGCCCCGCACGTTCTATGACCAATGCATCGCAAACAGTGAAGCACATAGTCAATGAAAAGTGTGCTTCACTGCAATTGTCTACATGTGTGCTTTTCTGTAACACAAGCATTTTGATGCTGCAAACCATTATGCCGCAACACATGCATTGGTGGTGCATTGCAGTGCAGAAACCGGCAAGCTGAGTTACAATGCAGTCGTTACGCTGCACTGCAACAAACCACAATAAACATAACATTAAGGTGGCTAGGTAGGCCAGTAACCATTTCAAAAAGAGTGATGAGCAATACAAAGTTTAAAAAAAAAAAGACATCAATGTGGAGGAGTGTATGAGACGCACCAGAGCTTATAAATGGGTGTTGGAGTAATTAGGATGTTTTTGTTCAAACAAACAGTAAAGAGTATGTTCATTAGGAAAGTGAATAAACATGTATTTTATCAATAAAATGGTGTGTGGTTTCTTGTAGTTTCAGTACATATTGCAAAATCTTAGAAGAGTTTTACCAAATTGGATGAAGCACGACCACTACAGACAAGCCCAGCACACTCAGTGCAGCTAATAAAGGCACTAAACAGTACTATCTCTCACTGAAGATGGTTAGCAGTGCTACACCACTCCCATCTCTGAACAATCTGACTAAACAATTATTTGTTGCTTAAAAGATTATTGACTGTGGCTCAAAGGGAATTGAATCAATCAATAACACAGGAGGAGCTACATCAGGCAATCAGTTCCCTGAAGACTGGCAAACTGCCAAATCCAGGCAAGTACACATCATCTAAGTTCCACGTGTATGAAGCACTTGCTAAACTTTATAATCAGGAACTAGACAATGAGAAAAGGACAAATGAAGCACTGAACTCAAATAAAACATTTGTACTCATTGGAAAACTGAAAAAGTCAATCATTCTGGCATGAAAAAAGCTTTGAACGAGAGAAGAAAAAATCTGAGAATGAAATAAAAAAAATATATACATTGAGGGATGAGTGAACTTAATCTAAGTCTGAGAGACCAGCGTCAGGGTAGGAACATGCTAGGCAGTGCATGAAAGTTAACATTTTGCTGCATGTGCATTTGTGCATTTTTAATGCATTTGCATTTTTATTCCGCACATGGGTTTTTCTTGCGTTTTGCATGCTGTTTATTGTGTTTGTGGTTTGCATATATAAAGCGCATATGCGTTTTGTATGTGTTTTTATTATGCATTTTATGATAATCATCACCAGAAAGTCAACAGGAAGCGGAAATACATCATCAAACGCTAAAAATACTGCATGTCTTGCGTTTGCGATCTTGGTAATCGCAACCGCTCCAGTGGAATTTGACCCATCCATTAACATTAGCTGAGCATTTAGGGAAATCGCTAGTGGTTTGACTCGTTCCCTAAACGCTCACAAAATCGCTCTAGTGGGTTCCAGCCCTGAACCTACGTTCATGATGCGGCCAAGCGTGCAGCACTTTTAAACCCCCTAGGACTTGAAGCCAGGTGACTGAACTGCTCGACAACCGAGCAGTTCAGCCATTCATGAAAAAGAGACCTAAGCAGACCTGTCAATTTTAAACAAATGCAAAATCGCACGAAACATACAATGCATCTGTCTCAAATGCAATTTCATACATCGCACAATAATTTTGTCTCCATGCAGGCTGAGGCTGGTATCAACACCCACAGAAGGAAAGTTTTTATATGTTGCTAAATATTTAAAATAGAATCACTCACCTATCAAGACAGGAACCCTTTCTACACTATTCAATTTTAATTCTATTTTACTAGACCGGACTTTTCATATACAAAAACATGCATTGAAATTAGGTCACTGGTGATAATTAGTCTGTATTGGAGTCAGAACTTCGAAGTACTAATGCATATGCTATAGTTACAGAACATGTGACATGTCAGGAAATGTCACAATGCCACCTCGTCAGATTAGATCACAAGTAAGCAGATGCAGCCTACCAGTCAATGCTTGTAAATTCAATGTGAAAAGATTCTTTCCCTGGTCCTGTCTGAATATGTATAATGTTATATTTCTGCACCTGTTCAGGGATAATGAAACGTTTAAAATAAACATCAATTTAGGAGCTGCTGTAAGTATCAGCAGTCCTTTCTGATACCGTTTTGTAGCAGACTGAATATTATGCAAAGGAGCATTCTTAAAGTCATGTAAACAAATGTCACTAACCACTCATTCTTCTATTACTACTACCTCCTTCCCATCTGCAGTGAGCAATTTTCTAACGTATTTTAGCCAAAAGGGCATGAAAGCAGCTGTCTGCACTGTGAAGGCCTGTAGGATGCCAGCAGGACATGCTTCTGCTTGAGCTGTCTTGTTTTTACCTTGCTTAGCTGATGGAATAACTGAAATGTGTATCATTGAAATTATAATTGTACTCTCTTTTCCCATTCCACATGGTTTGCTTAGGAGTTTTAGGCACAACTACTTTACCTTCATATGCTCACATTTTCACATCTTACTCAACCGTGACTGTGCATCTTTTGACCTATGATAGATGTGCAGTTTCAACAGTGCACAATCTAATATGAAGCAAGCTGGTGTTCAGAACAACCATCTGTAATGAGATTTAGTTGTGCCCCATGGCAATCCCAAACAGTGACCCTTGTGTTTACCCTAAGAAAACCTGCAAAATAACTCGGGGCTAGGGGCACACCAGGCAGAATAGCTAGTGTTGTGGAAAACTCCAGCATTTCTACCCATAATGAAAGTCTATGGGCTGCATGAAAAAATGTATATATGTGTGTTTTACAATGTGCATTTTAAAATGCACAAAGTGCTGCATATTTCTCAAAAATGCACATAGGGCCCGATACAATTCACTTTTTCTTCTAAGTTTTTCTCCTAGAGGATCATTTTTCATCTTCTGTTTAAATAACTTTGCACTCTGCAATTGTAAAGTACGACAATGTAGTATTTTCTTGCTTGCTCGTATTGTTTTTACATTTTATTTAAATGCATAATGCAAATGCATACAAAAATGCACCAAAAAAAAAATCAAAAATGTAAATGCAGGGAATGAATGGTTTTCCACACTGCCTAGTGTGCTCCTAGCCTGAAGAACTGAATAGCATACTTTCTATGCACAGTTCAAAGTCAAAACAGGATACACAGCAGCAAAGTGGGGATCAGACACCAGGGGCCGTGTGCAATTCACATTTTCTCCTAGGAAATCATTTTTCATTTTGTATTTAAAATACTTTTTAGCACTTTGAAAAAGTACCAAAAAGTCGGTGAAAGTCTTGCTTGCTTGTGGCTTAAAAAATATTTTATTGGCAAGTTGTGAAAATATCACCTAGGAGGAAAAGTGAATTGCATATGGCCCCAGGAGACAATTATTTATCTACATTTCTAAACCTGTGATTAGCTAATAAATAAATTAAAAGATAATTTCAACTTATTTAAAATTTGGATTGAAAGGGGTAGAGGTTAGCTCCCCTGTCATCTTACCATTGCTGTTTTTCTTATTTCTTGTTCCAAAATGTGGATGATAGTGTATTGAAGTGGTCAGTATATTAATAAAAAGATCCCATGAGGGACAAAGGCAGCAATAACAACATTACTTTTAGCAATGGGGAAGAGGAAAATGAAATCTGATGTGACACAATTAGGGATGATCAATGGGATGCAAATGCTTCTGAAATTATGCACATTTGTATGCAAATATGTGTAGCTTGAAAAAGGACCAATCGATTTAAACTTGGGTTTGTGCTTACATCAATGGACTACATCTCCCAGCATGCTTCGCAGCAGTCAGAGGTGCTTGACACTGATGGGAGCTTGAATCTGTGCTCTCTGTGGTCTCTCCCTTGGGAAGATGGCATCTGTAAGGTAAGTGCTGATCCTCCCAACCCTGCCCCCCAATGGCAGACCCTATTAAGAACCTCCAGGGCTGAGAGCATTCTTTTCCCAACACTTGATGCATGACATCACTCATTCTCACTGTATAGCAACAGAACTGTGATGTCGCCTAAGGGATTGTGTTCCAATCCTTGCTGGGTGATTTGCCTTTAGTTCTATGCTTACCACCTATTTAAGGATGCATTACCGATTTCAAGCTTGGACGCCTCCTTAACAAGTACTTCCAGTGCCATGTCCTATTGTATTTTCTCCTGAGTTTTCTTCAAGGAGATAATTTTTCATCTCATCTAAAAAATAACGCTTCAGCTTTTAATTGAAAGAGTCTAAAAAGTATATATGTAACGATTGGGGAATTATTTCCGTGGTCAGCGCACAGGACACGCGCCGACACTAAGAAAATCCTCCACAAGCGTGTTATTTGAGAGAACCCAGCTATGGTGCTTTGCACCTGTAGAGGGAGATTCCCACCGGCAGATGGAGTTGTGGAGTACAGACGGACTCAGCCTCTGTACTGCCTCAGATGCCAGGTGGGAATTGCATGAGTTGAAGCAATGTAGGGATGGATAGCCCTAAAAGAGAGAGAGCACAGAGACAGACTGAATGTGTGTCCACCAATCTAGTCACCACCCAGCGACGGTGAACACACAACAACAGAACCAAAGTGGGAACGCAATCGCAAGAGAGGCGATTGCCAGAAGTGACACAAGACCAAGCAGGACAGAGCACAAGAGTAGCAAAAGGCACAGCAAGCAAGAACAATAAGGAAAATAACAAACGCTAACTAAACGAAAACACCATACTCATTTGCAACAGCGAACGCGTTTAACCACGATCACCGCACGTTAGGCGCCCAGTTATAAGCGTGCCACCCTAACTAACCAATGACATACGAACACGAAATAGAGAATTTAACGCTTGCTAAACGGCTACCTCACCGAGCCTACAGCAAGCGTTCGTACAAGACAAGACAGAGAGAAGAAGCAGCCACCAGCAACCACAGCTCTGGCCTACACTCCCAGACAGAGTACAGAAGGAACCACCGCTGCTACCGCTAGAGCGAATGCAATCCAGACAGACAAACAGATGGGGCTACCAGTAGCAACCGCTGCTCTGGTTAGCACCGCTGAGGCAGAATACAGAAGGAGGCACTGCCACTACCACTAGGGCGAATGCGATCCAGACAGATGAAGCAGACAGTAGCAACCGCAGCCCTGGCCTACACTCCCAGACAGACAGAACGATTTCCTGTCGACCACCGCTGGCGACAAGACAATCAAGACAGAGAGACAGAACTAGGCAATACAGATAATACAACCTGACTGCACTAGAAGGTCTAGTGCAGTCCCCAGGAATTACTCTAAGATAATCTTAGCACACGACAGCAAGGCTGACACTCTAGGAGTGTTTGCAGGAACAAACCTTCATGACCAGCCAGGGATTCTGGGAGAACATGTCTTTTATACTGAAAGCCTTCAAAGGAGGCAGCTAGGCAATTTGCATGACAAGTGTATGCATATTCCTCAGCAGAGCAACTCTGAAACCTGCAAAGCGAAGACAGGTCTCTTTTCCAGAGACCTGCAGCATTCAGACCTAAAGAATGGACAAACAGCTGTCTGCCCGTGCAGACAGCTGAGCAGATCGTTACAATATACAACAGTAATATCAAACTTATTTTGAGTAATTTCTTGCTAGCTGGGAGCTTTAAAAGTGTTTTATTGATAAGGTTTGAAAACATCTTCGTAAAAACTCAGGAGGAAGTACAGTATATGTATGTATATATGCAATAGTGATGTAACACATTTGCGCAGTGAACTGCTTTAGCATCAATTAATAATGTAAACAATCAATTAGCACACGATAATTATGGCAGCAGCACTGGCAATGACAGTAATGACAACAATAAATATAAAATAGACAGTCACATTTTCTCCTTCAAAATTCATTATGCAAGCTGCGCTATTCTCTTAGCATTACATATTCCAGTCCAGTAACATAAATATTGTGACTCATGCCTAAACTTAGAAAAGTATTTACTTCTGTTTCACTGCACATCATGATTAATGTTTACTTAGGGAAATGTTTATCCAGGCAGTTTTAACATGTAGGGTCAATAAATCTTAATGTACACCTTAACAGAAGTGGAACTGGTGAAATGTTATAAACCCTACTAATGAAAAGGTATAAATCTTTAAAATTAGGATCATTAGTCAGCGTTATATGCTACACTAGTGACTGAACAGAGACACAAAGTGATGCTTCACGCTTCCAGTTTGTACACTGCTTGGGCAGCTTTGGTGTCAATCTAATCCAAACGGGTACTTATTTGAAAGTGTAAAATGTCAATTTTAAAATCAACATCAAAGAGCTAAAGAAAAGTAATATGGCTTCTGATAATAATGTCTATTATTCACGGATTTAAACTGAACATTGGATTTATTATAAATAGCGGAAGAAATGGTTTGTAAACACTCATAATATTTATTCTAAACAGCTGGATGTCCATGTAAAAAAAGCCAGAAATGGAGAGTTCAAAAAGTGAATAAGAGAACATTTTTCTGCAATTAGATTCCTGCCTAACCTGTTAGGAAAACATATGATTTTGCTAAGCTTTGGAACTAAAAATGTTTCACAGTTCTAGCACAGCACAGTTATTTCTTTTAAAGGGAAAAAACACAGAATGCATTCAGTTCAAGGCTATGTATTGCAGATTAAACATGGACATTGTTTCAGACTGCCTACTAATATATATATATATATATATATATATATATATACATATATATAAAGAGAGAGAGAGAGAGAGAGAGAGATTGAACGTTAGATAACAATACTACTGTGTTCTAATAGAAACGTGCAAATGGGGGTGCTAAAATGGGTGTAGTATTCAAAAGATTAGTGCAGATTCACATCCTTGTGTTGGCTCAGAAGCAAGGATAGATTTCTGGAAAAGGGCCTGAAGGCCTGGGCCTTGGGCATCTACAGCTTCAAGGGGCGCTTGAACATGAAATAGGGATTGCTACATATAAAAGAGGAGGCTGAAAATAACACATGGAAAAGGGGAAGCAGGTACCAAAGGGAGCTGTTCATGAAAGAAAGGTGCAACAGTACAGGGATGATGCACATAGAGGAGAAGCCTGCACATGGAATGGGCGGGGCCCTGCTTCACATGAAAGAGTAGCCACAAGATACTCCATGCTTGCTCAGAGGTGCATCATATTCCTTGGTAATAATGTAAGCTGATCTTTGCACTAATGGACAATGTGCATGCTAGTAATGCATGACGATGAGGCTAATTTTGAAGTCTGTTGTTATGTGCATGCAGATTCAGTGTGAACCTATACACCTACCTAGTTAACCTATACACTAGCCAGTATAGGTTAACTAGGTAGGTGCCTCCAGTATAGGGTAGCCCGTATAGTTGCCACCAGTATAGGTTAGATCGGTAGGTGCCCCAGTATAGGTTAGATCGGTAGGTGCCTCAGTATAAGGTAGATAGGTAGGTGCCCCCAGTATAGGTTAGATAGGTAGGTGGCTCAGTATAGGGTAGATAGGTGGGTGCCCCCAGTATAGGTTAGATAGGTAGGTTCCCCCAGTATAGGTTAGATAGGTAGGTTCCCCCAGTATAAGTTAGATAGGTAGGCGCTCCCAGTATAGGTTCGATAGGTAGGTTCCCCCAGTATAGGTTAGATAGGTAGGTTCCCCCAGTATAGGTTAGATAGGTAGGTTCCTCCAGTATAGGCACAGGGGAAAGGGAGAGCGGGCATAGCGTAGTTACAACTTATCTTCCGCGACCCAAGCACGCAGCCTCCTTCCTTCTTCCTGTTCCAGGTGTCCGTTGCATTGGTAACAGTGCACCCTGTGATGACATGCGGTCACATCATCACAGGGGGCGCTGTTACCAATGCAATGGACGCTTGTGTGCAGGGATTGTGGAAGGTGAGTTGTAATTACTATGCCCGCTTCCCCCACCGCTGCACCCACCCTCTCTGCCGCTCAATCCAGCGCTCTGGGTGATTGCACTATTCGCATGCCTGTAGAAATGGCAGTGGTACAGGCCATTCCTTTTATCAGTGGTGTGGGAAGGAGCAGTGGAGCACTGGCCAAAGTTGTTATAGGGGAGGAGAGTTATTAACCTCCTTGGCGGTATGAAAAATACCGCCAGGAGGGAGCGCAGCAGTTTTTAAAAAAAAAAAAAAAATTTTAATCATGTAGCGAGCCGAGGGCTCGCTACATGATAGCCGCTGCTGAGCGGCATCCCCCCGCCCGCTTCGATCGCCTTCGGCGATCTCCGATCAGGAAATCCCGTTCATAGAACGGGATTTCCTGGAGGGCTTCCCCCGTCGCCATGGCGACGGGGCGGGATGACGTCACCGACGTCACTGACGTCGGGACGTCATTGGGAGTCCCGGGCCACCCCTCGGCGCTGCCTGGCACTGATTGGCCAGGCAGCGCTGGGGTCTGGAGGGGGGGGGGCCCGCGCCGCAGCAGATAGCGGCGATCGGGCAGGGGCCGGCGGCGATCAGAGTGCTGGCGCAGCTAGCAAAGTGCTAGCTGCGTCCAGCAAAACAAAAATTATGAAAATCGGCCCAGCAGGGCCTGAGCGGCACCCTCCGGCGGCTTACCCCGTGTCACACACGGGGTTACCGCCAAGGAGGTTAAGCCACACTTTCTACATGGGGAATGGAATTATGTTATCCACACTTGTTTGGAAAAGGGAATCAGGAAATCACTTTTGTATGGGAGAGAGGAATAGTAGCTGCATTTATTGTTGGGGAGGAGGGGTTTATGATGCCCACATGCACTGTAGTGTTGGGCACACCTGCTTGAGGGAGTCGGAGAATGAGTGGTTTAAAGTGGCAATACTTCAACAATGGTAAGGGAAAGGCCCCCTGAAATATTTTGCTAGGTAGCCACATAGTTTGCATGTAGGCCCTGATGAACAGAAACAAATACAAGCTTCCTACTGGAAATCTCAATCTTCTTGTTTTTAGCAATATGAACATTTGTAGCAATAACCGCTGCATTTCATAGTGATGGGCGCGCATTTTGCATAATAGTCATCTTGCCTCATAATTCCCACTTATAATATGGAATCTTAAAGCAAAATTTCAGGGAGAAAAATCATAAATTATTTTGTATGTAACCGTAATCAGGAACAATAATAGATTTGAAAAATGCAAAGGCCTTTTTTTAACTCAGAAAAATTAAATTTTACAGAGCTTAAAAAACATTTTTTCTTTGCATTTTTAAGAAAGATTTTCTCTAAAATTACAAGATCTTTTTTTTTTACTTGTTCCCACTGTTTCCCTTAACATATGTAGCAATTTTAGTGACAAGAGGATGTATGGGGGCTCTGCTATTAACTGCTAAAGTCGGCACAAAATTAAATGACATTACACATAATTAGGCAAAATTACGAATTGATTATGCAAAATCAATTGAGTTTTCAAATTGTAATTACATGTGGCCATAATTGGGAAATGTTACGCTTAATTTTGTGTAACGTAGTAAATAATAAAGCTGGCACTCCATCTGGTTCTGGGTGCTTGATGATGTGACAAGGCAGTGTCACTTTTTCAAATCATAAAGCAGTAGGAGACATCAGCACACCAGTCTTGATTATTATGCAATGCACATTTATTGTGCATTATTCCACATAGACAAAAAACAATTGTTTCTAGGGCCTCACAGGGTCCCCCTGTCTCAAGGCATGTGGCATGTGCCCAGGGTTGGACTGGGCCACAGTAGTACAGTTTTTTCCCTCAGTGGGCCCCCCCTCCAGGTCTTTGGTGGGCCCCCCTCCTTCTCAGTGCTGTAATCATTTATGCTGAGAGCAGTGGTGTAGCTAAGGAGCTGTAGGCCTCGATGCAAATTTTACAATGGGGCCCCCCAAGCACTATATACATAACAATTGATACGACGCACCAAAACCTGCCAATGGCAACTACAGTGTCAGAGGTGCAAGAAGGGGATGGGAAATAGCTTGTTGATGATCACCACTGTTCAAAGTATCTATAGAAGTGATTATTATGAGCAAAGGACCAACAGAGAGGTAATACTGTAGTTGAGGGAGGGCCCTTTGGGGCCTCTTTTGCCCAAGGGCCTTGATGCGGTCGCAACCTCTGCAACCTCTGCGGTCGCAACCTCTGCAAAGTAGGACATTAGTTTATATTGAAGGAGGGGACTCTATGCAAAATTTTTCTGGGCAGCAGTGTTTCTGAATTACAATGCTGATAAGATCATGTACATTTGGCCCTGTCTATAATTCATCATGACCACGCCCACCTTCCGGTGCATGGTCACGCCCTTTTTTCACCGCAATCATGGGATGTGTGGGCCCCAGGTTGAAATTTCTTTGGTAGGCCCCCAGTGTCCCAGTCCGACCCTGCATGTGCCTCATGCCTTTGCCACATGCCTTGAGAAAGGGGGACTCTGCGAGGCCCCAGAAACAATTGTTGGTTGTCTATGTGGAATAATGCACAATAAATGTGCATTGCATAATAATCAAGACTGGTGTGCTGATGTCTCCCACTGCTTTATGATTTTGTGTAACAGTAATTAGAATATTACAATTATCACTAGTATTTCATAAGCTTCAAAAGTCAGGCCAACGAATCACAGGATAAACCCGCAGCAGTCCAAGGATATTAATTAAGCAATGCTTCACATTTTTACAGCATTGTGTCAAATTGTCAGGAACCTACAACTCCTTGTTTTTTTCTGTGGGTAATAGCGGTTAACTGAGCATATTAAAGTGGAATATAACCCTGCATTTCAACTTTGCTCTAAAATATTATTTACAGCATATTATATGCAAAAAGCATTTTTTTTCACTAGACCAGCATTGGAAGGGTTAAACACGAAGGTTTAAAGGTCCTGGAGAGATATGCAGAAGTTCAGATAGATACATTCTATTTAGTTACATGTATCTATTGATAAACAGTTACACACTCTTTGGCTGTCCTCCAAGCTCCTTCTCAGTCAGAGAGATGAGTCACATTCAACACTTAGATACATTTATGTAAACAAAATGTATCTATTTCAGGTTCGGATGCGTCTGCAGAAATCTAAAGGAACTTAAAAGCCCTGTGTAACCCTTCCAATGCTGGTCTAGTAAAAAAAAAAAATGCTGGTTGCATATAATATACTGTAAATAATGTTTTAGAGCAAAGTTGAAATGCAGGGTTATATTCCGCTTTAAACTTGTATTGTTTACCAGCAGATGGCCCTCTGCAAACTTTGAATTCACTTGTAATTCCCAATATCAGTTGTCACTGGTATAAAGTACTTGGACTGCCTTGAACTTTTGCTTACCCCCATGTGGCCCACCACAGTCTTAGAAGTAAACGTGTGAGACACATTTGGGCTCCCTTTTCGAGGACTCCAACCTCCCATGGACCTTGGCAGAGTTTAATTTGGCATTTTCTTTTCTTTATGTTTGCTTTAAGGATTCTTGCCCTCCAATTCCTGTTCTTATGATCCCTAGTTTAAAGTGGACCTAAATTAAAAATACAAGATTTCAGAAATAAAATCTATTTTCTAAATTATAATAATAAATAGCTGCCTCTTTTCAGCTGCATGATGACAAATTGCTAATGGCTGCCACCTATATAACCCTAGTTATAAAAAGAGAAGGGTGAAAAGCATGCACTGAAATGCTCATAGGCTTGAAGTAGTGTTTATTTATCTTTGTATGTGTCAGAGTGGTGCAACTAAATATTTTGAATTAAAAAAATGTTTGGTTTGGGTCCGCTTTAAGACCCAGTGCTCTATTCCTCACACCTCGTAACGAATGTGGAATTATATCCGTGGTCAGCGCACAACATGTGCGCCGACACTGCGGAAACCCTCCACAAGCGTTGAATAAGGGAACCCAGCTTTAGTGCAAATGCACCTGTAGAGAGGAATTCCTACTGGCAGATGGAGCTGAGGAGTACAGAGGAACTCGGTCTCGTACAACCACAGATGCCAGATGGAGATTGTACGAAGTGAAGCAAAACAGGGCAAGATAGCCACTCGAGAGAGAGTGAGCACAGAGACAGAATGTATGTATGTCCACCAATCAAATCGCTACCCAGCGACGGTTGACATACAGCAGCGAAGACCAAAGTGAGAAAGCAATCGCAAGAATGACGATTGCTAGCAAGACGGAGTAAAGACAGAACATAGAATGAATAAAGACAGAACCAATAGCAACCTGCACTCCAACACGAAGGAACAGACAGGACTAGCTAAACGCGGTCACCACACGTTAAGCGCAAGCGCGTTCAAGGCACGGTCACCGTACCATCGCACAGACCAGACAAGACAGACAGAAGGTGTAACCAGCAGCAACCGCAGCTCTGGCTTACACTCCAAGACAGAGTACAGAAGGATCCACCGCCTCTACCGCTAGGGCGAATGCAATCCAAACAGACAAGACAGAACTAGGCCATACAGATAACAAACAAACTAACTGCACTAGAAGGAATGCTAGTGCACTCCCAAGGATAACTACTCTAAGACAATATTTAGCAAACAATTAGCAGAGGGGCTGAAACTCAAGGTAAGTCCAGCAGAACCAAACCTTTATGACCAGCAGGGAATTCTGGGAGGAAATGGCATTTATACTGCAAGCCATCAAAAGAGGCAGAGCTATCAATAACCAGATAAGTGAATGCAAATCCCTCACTAGAACAGCAAGTCTGAAACTTGCAGAATGAAAACAGGTCTCCTTTCCAGGGACCTGCAGCATGCAGACCTAAAAAATTGTCAAAAAGCTGCCTGCCTGTGCAGACAGCAGAGCAGATCATTGCACACCTCTTCTGTGTTACTTGGCCCTGTACAGATTGCATTTTTGTATATAACAATAGGTAGGTATTATTAATTCTAAAATCAGAACCAAATTATCAGCGCAGCCAAACAATCATAGATTTGTGGAACAATATATGTGTCGCAGCCAAAGTCCAACACTTCAGTACAGCGTTTGAGTCAGTATAGAATAAAACACTTCAGCGCAGGTTCACTTATGTCCACCACCGAGAACACCATAAAAACAGATGCGCTTACCAGATCCTTACAGACCTTAACTACAGGGTCTGTAATATAGCTTTATGAGGTCAGCAGCAGGTGTCTTCACAGCCGGCCTCCTCTCCAGTTTGGACAGAATAACTCAAATCCTCATATGCAGTGTTTCACCAAAAATAGAGGCATGCAAAAAAACAATGCACATCTAAGCGTATCTGTAGCAATTTTAATGTAGCGCAGTAAAAACAGCATAAAAAGTTTTAAAAGGGGTCACTCACATCAGGGTCCTTATTACAGGGACCCACAGAGAAGACAGCACATAAATCATAGGACGCCGTCCAGCCACACGTCCGCCTCACTCGACCGGTTTCACTATCAAAGTTTCCTCAGGAGCTCCCCACAGAGAAGACAGCACATAAATCATAGGACGCCGTCCAGCCACACGTCCGCCTCACTCGACCGGTTTCACTATCGAAGTTTCCTCAGGAGCTCCTGAGGAAACTTCGATAGTGAAACCGGTCGAGTGAGGCGGACGTGTGGCTGGACGGCGTCCTATGATTTATGTGCTGTCTTCTCTGTGGGTCCCTGTAATAAGGACCCTGATGTGAGTGACTAGTGGTGCTCAGCAGAGCTCGAATATTCGAGTAGCTCGAATATTCGAGCTCTTTTTCAGCTATTCGAGCTCGGTATTCGAGCTCCGAATAGCTGGAGCTATTCGAATGGGCTATTCGAGAACACTCGAATAGCCCATTCACTATTCGAGCTATTCGAGCAAACCGGCGCTATTCGAGCTCGGTACCGAGCTCGAATAGCGTCATAGCCCAGATTGATGTGCTTAGAGCCAATCAGAGGGCTCCCAGGCCCTCTGACGGCAGCCAATCACAGAGGGGGACCCTGGCCAGCCCCTACCCTATAAATAGCGGCCGCCATGTTCGGGTTTTCCATGCTTGCCTGAGACTTGTACAGAGAGAGATCTGCTCCTTTGTGCTTTGGCTTAGCAAGTGCTCTATTGTGTTCATTTACCTAGCGTTTTTGCTCACCTACACCTGCCATATACACCTGTATTGTTGTTATTTAGATAGACATTGTATTTTAGTTAGTAGCTTGTGTGTTACATTAGAGACAGGCAGCTGCTGCAAGCTTACAGGTTTAGGCCTCAGGGGGGCCTTGCCTCTGTGGGCAGCTGTCCTCTGTTTATTTCTCTCATCATCTATACCAGTATTTCTGCTGTCCTTTACTAATAGTATTGTAGTTATACTGTACTAGGAGTAGGACACTCACTGACTGTCACTGTTTATAGGCTACTAGCTAGCTCCTGCGTGTGTGCACTCACTCACCGTCTGTGTGTACACACACTCTATTTCCTTCTGATTACTGATAGATTATTGTTAGTTGTACTTACTTACTACTTACTCTTACTGTACCCGTAGGGACACTCACTGTCACTGTTCATATAGGCTACTAGCTCCTGCGTGTGCGCACTCACTGTCTGAGTGTACACACACAACACACACTCTATTTCCTTCTGATCGCTGATTGATTATTGTAATTAGTTAGTTCTACTTACTGTTACTACTTACTCTTACTGTACTAGGAGTCTAGGACACTCAGTCACTGTGTTCATAGGCTACTAGCTCCTGCGTGCGTGCACTCACTGTCTGAGTGTACACACACCCACACTCCATTTCCTTCTGATCGCTGATTGATTATTGTTATTAGTTAGTTCTACTTACTGTTACTACTTACTTACTCTTACTGTACTAGGAGTCTAGGACACTCAGTCACTGTGTCCATAGGCTACTAGCTCCTGCGTGCGTGCACTCACTGTCTGAGTGTACACACACCACCCACACTCCATTTCCTTCTGATAGCTGATTGATTATTGTTATTAGTTAGTTCTACTACTTACTGTTACTACTTACTGTACTAGGAGTCTAGGACACTCAGTCACTGTGTCCATAGGCTACTAGCTCCTGCGTGCGTGCACTCACTGTCTGAGTGTACACACACCACCCACACTCCATTTCCTTCTGATCGCTGATTGATTATTGTTATTAGTTAGTTCTACTACTTACTGTTACTACTTACTTACTCTTACTGTACTAGGAGTCTAGGACACCCAGTCACTGTGTCCATAGGCTACTAGCTCCTGCGTGCGTGCACTCACTGTCTGAGTGTACACACACCACCCACACTCCATTTCCTTCTGATCGCTGATTGATTATTGTTATTAGTTAGTTCTACTTACTGTTACTACTTACTTACTCTTACTGTACTAGGAGTCTAGGACACTCAGTCACTGTGTCCATAGGCTACTAGCTCCTGCGTGCGTGCACTCACTGTCTGAGTGTACACACACCACCCACACTCCATTTCCTTCTGATCGCTGATTGATTATTGTTATTAGTTAGTTCTACTACTTACTGTTACTACTTACTGTACTAGGAGTCTAGGACACTCAGTCACTGTGTCCATAGGCTACTAGCTCCTGCGTGCGTGCACTCACTGTCTGAGTGTACACACACCACCCACACTCCATTTCCTTCTGATCGCTGATTGATTATTGTTATTAGTTAGTTCTACTACTTACTGTTACTACTTACTTACTCTTACTGTACTAGGAGTCTAGGACACCCAGTCACTGTGTCCATAGGCTACTAGCTCCTGCGTGCGTGCACTCACTGTCTGAGTGTACACACACCACCCACACTCCATTTCCTTCTGATCGCTGATTGATTATTGTTATTAGTTAGTTCTACTACTTACTGTTACTACTTACTGTACTAGGAGTCTAGGACACTCAGTCACTGTGTCCATAGGCTACTAGCTCCTGCGTGCGTGCACTCACTGTCTGAGTGTACACACACCACCCACACTCCATTTCCTTCTGATCGCTGATTGATTATTGTTATTAGTTAGTTCTACTACTTACTGTTACTACTTACTTACTCTTACTGTACTAGGAGTCTAGGACACCCAGTCACTGTGTCCATAGGCTACTAGCTCCTGCGTGCGTGCACTCACTGTCTGAGTGTACACACACCACCCACACTCCATTTCCTTCTGATCGCTGATTGATTATTGTTATTAGTTAGTTCTACTTACTGTTACTACTTACTTACTCTTACTGTACTAGGAGTCTAGGACACTCAGTCACTGTGTCCATAGGCTACTAGCTCCTGCGTGCGTGCACTCACTGTCTGAGTGTACACACACCACCCACACTCCATTTCCTTCTGATCGCTGATTGATTATTGTTATTAGTTAGTTCTACTACTTACTGTTACTACTTACTGTACTAGGAGTCTAGGACACTCAGTCACTGTGTCCATAGGCTACTAGCTCCTGCGTGCGTGCACTCACTGTCTGAGTGTACACACACCACCCACACTCCATTTCCTTCTGATCGCTGATTGATTATTGTTATTAGTTAGTTCTACTTACTGTTACTACTTACTTACTCTTACCGTACTAGGAGTCTAGGACACTCAGTCACTGTGTCCATAGGCTACTAGCTCCTGCGTGCGTGCACTCACTGTCTGAGTGTACACACACTAAATTTACTTGTGATTACTACTACTGATTATTGTAACTGCTAGTTGTACTTCCTGACTGTTAATACTTACTTACTGTACTAGGGGACACTCACTCAGTCACCTCACCAACCAACCCACTCCATTAAAGTACCCCACTTTTCACCCGCCCTTTTACAAAACTTTTGTCTATACGCCCAAAACATTGAAGATGTCTGGAAGTGGCAGCCAGCGCGGTTTGGGCAAGGGGAAGGGCAGCAAGGGAATCAGGAAGAGAGGGAGCAGCATTGTGGCAAGCCGCGGCCGCGGGCGCGCCACCATGCACAGTTCCGCAGCAGCAGCAGCAGCGTCAGTGGCTAACATTCCTCCCATAGCCACTGGCCGTGGACGCCTTGGGCGCCGCCCAGGAGGAGCATCTGCAACTCACGCTGCAGAGACACAGCAGCAGCAGCGTGTAGCACCTGCTCCCATTTTCCTCCAGCCGGGTCGGAAACGTCCCATTGAGGAAAAGGATGCAGACACTGTGGTGCAACTCATGACGGAGGATGAGCAGCCCGCCATCAGCTCTGCATCCGAGGCCTCCACCCTCACCACCACCACCACCACCACCCCTGTTCGCAGCAGCCGCCCAGCAGGGTCTGGGGAGGAGGCCAGTTCACCGTCAGTCGCCGACCTCTCATTCAGCACTCTTTTGACCCCAGGCATGATGAGTCAATTGAATGCTGTTGTTGGCGATTTGGAGGAGGAGATGCTGATGGGCACTTTGGGGGAGGAGGGATTGGACAGCAAGACTGTGGCGACAGTCAAGCGTCCCATCCATGCATCAGCAGAGGAGTTTGGGGGGTCATCATCAGAGCAGGACATGTTTCAGGAGGGGCATGATGATGATGACCCGGTGACAGACAGAGACTGGGTGCCAACACATCCAGAGGATGTCGTCCTCAGCAGCTCTGAGGAGGAGGAGGAGGATGCGGTTGTGGGCCTTGCAAGGAGGCGCATCATTGCAAGCATTGGCAGCGTCCCACAGCCTGCTGGTGTCTCAGGCTCAGCAGCAGCAGCAGCAGCATCAGCCAGTACCACCACCAGCCGCACCCAAGACCCCCCCCCCCCCCCAACCACCACAGGGAAACAGGCAGCAGCGCTTCCATGCCGTAGGGGGATGTTTTTGTCACCAATCTGGCGGTTTTTCACCATGCCCACAGTGTACAGCAAGTACGCCACTTGCAACCACTGTCAGCGGAAGTTGAGCAGAGGTGCAGACCCCTTGAAGTTCAGCACCAGCTCGCTGATCAACCACCTTTCTGCGAAACACTTCCACCAGCATGAGGAGTTCCAGAGGCTGAAGGCATCTGGTGCTGGCAGTGGCACCAATCCCATCACTGCACAGCCTTCAGCAGCAGCAGCAGCAACAGCAGCCACCCGCCCTCCTGCTCCTCCAGCAGCACCAGCAGGAGTGCGGAAACGCCCTGCTCCTCCCCCCTCTGCAACTCCTGCCGCCGACACTGAGGCCTGTTCTGGCAGCCAGTCCTCATTGGCCTCCTCTGCTCCGTCTGCTGATTCCCGTGCCAGCAAAAAGGCACGCCAGAGCCTTTTGAGCGAGTCCTTCCAGGGGGTGGTTAGGGCTCTGCCTCCCAGCAGCCGTCGCGTGCGGCAGCTGAACGGCTTGCTGGCACGGGCCATGTGCTCCCAACTCCTGCCGTACACGCTCGTGCAGGAGGGGAGCGACATGCGGGCGCTGCTTGCTTGTGCAGCCCCAGACTGGCAGCTCCCCAGCAGACACTTCTTCGCCCGCAAGGCCATTCCTGCACTGCACCGCTTTGTGATGGCCAATGTGGAGCGAGGGCTGGAGCACGCGGTTGGTGAAAGGGTCCACGTCACCATGGACTCCTGGAGCAGCCGCTTCGGGACAGGCCGCTACCTGTCCTTCACTGTCCACTGGGTCAGCTTGGTGGAAGGGGGTGAGGATGGGAGAGCAGCAGCGGGCACAGCAGCAGCAGCAACACAGTGGGTGGTGCCACCCCGCAGGGTCAGGGGAACTGCAGCGGGTTCCTCCGATCCTCTGCCATCCTCCGCCACACCTGGCCAAACCCCCCGCCTCAGCAGCAGTGTGAAGGCCCGCCACTGCCAAGCGCTGCTGCACTTGGTCAGCCTTGGCAAGACCAAGCTGACGGCAGCCCACGTGTTGGCCAAACTCCAGGAGCAGGAGCGGATTTGGCTGACCCCCAGAGGCCTCAGAGTCGGAGAGGTGGTGTCCGACAATGGGGCCAATCTGGTTGCTGCCATAGACAGGGGAAACCTGACCCACATCCCCTGTCTTGCCCACGTGCTGAACCTGGTGGTGCAGAAGTTCCTGCGCACCTACCAGGGGATGGACGAGCTGCTGGAAACGGCAAGGAACGTTGTGCGTCACTTCCGGCGCTCGGCTGCAGCCTGTGCGAGCCTGGAAGACGTGCAAAAGGAGCTGGATCTGCCACGCCATCGGCTGATCATTGACGTTCCGACTCGCTGGAACTCCACCCTGGCGATGTTGGAGCGTCTGGTTGAACAGAAGCACGCTGTCAACCACTACCTTGCCCTGGCCACTGTTTCCGCAGCTCAGAGAAGGGACAAGACCAGCAACATCCCGTCCATCGTCCCCGATGATGACTGGAGGCACATGCAGCAGGTGTGCTTAGTGCTGGCTCCCTTCCTGCAGGCCACAAACATGGTGAGCAGGGACCATGCTATGGTCTGCGAGTGGGTGCCCCTGGTTTCTCTGCTGAACAGGGCACTCGATGCTTTGCTGGCACAGGGAGCGGCAGCCTTGGACCAGCAGGAGCGGCAAGCAGCTGCACAGTCCACCTCTGAGGGGGAGGAGGAGGAGGACTTGGTGGAGGTCCCTGACCTGGCTGCTGATGAGGGGGATCAGCGCAGTGCAGCTGAGTTGGTGCGGGGGTGGAGAGAGGATGAGGCAGCAGAGGAGGAGGATGAGGAGGACAGCACTGACGTCGATGTGCCAGCAGACGTGGCCCGCCTCTTCCCAATGGCAGCGCACATGCTGACGTGCCTGCGCAGGGACCCCAGGGTGATCCAGATGAAGCAGAGGGAGGACATCTGGATCAGCATGATGTTGGACCCACGCCTCAAGGGGAAGTTGAGCCAGTTCCTGCCGCCTGCAGGAGGAGACCCAGCGCAACAAATAAGGAGCTTGCAGCAGGCCCTTGTTGAGCGCTTGGAGGAAGCCTTCCCCCAGCCTTCCACCCCCACTGTCCAGCAGCCAGCACAGAGGCAGCAGCAGGTGCCTGCATCCAGCAGCAGCAAGCGCCCCACAGACCTGCTGTCTCTCAGCCACGAGCTCTACAGGACTGTAGAGGCTCCGGCAGCAGTGACTAGAGAGGAGATGCATGCAGCAGCATCCTCCTCCGGTCACAGCCAGCGCCTGACCCGCATGGTGGCTGACTACATGGGGTCCTACAGCGGGCTTGACAGCGATGCCCCTGTTGATCCCATGGAGTATTGGGTCAAGCGCATGGAGATCTGGAGCGAGCTGGCGCAGTACGCCCTGGAAGTGCTGTCCTGCCCCCCTTCCAGCGTGCTGTCCGAGCGCTGCTTCAGTGCAGCTGGTGGCGTGGTCACCGAGAAACGCTCACGTCTGTCTCACAAGTCTGTGGACAGACTGACGTTTCTCAAGATGAACCAGGCGTGGGTGGAAGGCGAGTTCCTGGCCCCTGTTGTCGGCGAGAGGGGGACATGAACTGGCTGCCGGAACTTAGTACCATCGTTAATGTGCCTTACCACCCTTTACCACCTCCTGGCTCCTGCTCACTAAGCCAGCCTGGTTCACTTTGACTATTACGTCGCCTGCAGCCACACATTTCACACCTACAGTGGGCTGCTGCTGTGTACTGCCCTTCTGCTGTCTGTCTGTGTTTCCCACTGCCAGGGTACACAGAATTACCGTCTGCTGCCACTCTGCCACCAGCTATTACGTCACAACAATAGCTGCTCACACTGCTCCTCCATTCCTCCTGCTGCTGCTGTCTGTCTGTGTTTCCCACTGCCAGGGTACACAGAATTACCTTCTGCTGCCACTCTGCCACCAGCTATTACGTCAAAACAATAGCTATATTGGTTGTAAAACCAAAACCAAAAAAAACCAATAAAAAAAAAAAAAGGTTTAATTTTTCTGAGGTGCCCGGGTTGAAAACTGTGTTGTCCCAGTTGTGTATTGGACACAATGTGGGCTGCACGACCGCTGTCTGGGACCTCCTGTTGTGTTTATTTACAGCCCTGGTATCACCGCTAGGTACCAGGGCTATTATGTCACGCTGCCTACCTGCTGCCACACTCACACTGCTCCTCCATTCCTCCTGCTGCTGCTGTCTGTCTGTGTTTCCCACTGCCAGGGTACACAGAATTACCGTCTGCTGCCACTCTGCCACCAGCTATTACGTCACAACAATAGCTGCTCACACTGCTCCTCCATTCCTCCTGCTGCTGCTGTCTGTCTGTGTTTCCCACTGCCAGGGTACACAGAATTACCTTCTGCTGCCACTCTGCCACCAGCTATTACGTCAAAACAATAGCTATATTGGTTGTAAAACCAAAACCAAAAAAAACCAATAAAAAAAAAAAAAGGTTTAATTTTTCTGAGGTGCCCGGGTTGAAAACTGTGTTGTCCCAGTTGTGTATTGGACACAATGTGGGCTGCACGACCGCTGTCTGGGACCTCCTCTTGTGTTTATTTACAGCCCTGGTATCACCGCTAGGTACCAGGGCTATTATGTCACGCTGCCTACCTGCTGCCACACTCACACTGCTCCTCCATTCCTCCTGCTGCTGCTGTCTGTCTGTGTTTCCCACTGCCAGGGTACACAGAATTACCGTCTGCTGCCACTCTGCCACCAGCTATTACGTCACAACAATAGCTGCTCACACTGCTCCTCCATTCCTCCTGCTGCTGCTGTCTGTCTGTGTTTCCCACTGCCAGGGTACACAGAATTACCTTCTGCTGCCACTCTGCCACCAGCTATTACGTCAAAACAATAGCTATATTGGTTGTAAAACCAAAACCAAAAAAAACCAATAAAAAAAAAAAAAGGTTTAATTTTTCTGAGGTGCCCGGGTTGAAAACTGTGTTGTCCCAGTTGTGTATTGGACACAATGTGGGCTGCACGACCGCTGTCTGGGACCTCCTCTTGTGTTTATTTACAGCCCTGGTATCACCGCTAGGTACCAGGGCTATTATGTCACGCTGCCTACCTGCTGCCACACTCACACTGCTCCTCCATTCCTCCTGCTGCTGCTGTCTGTCTGTGTTTCCCACTGCCAGGGTACACAGAATTACCGTCTGCTGCCACTCTGCCACCAGCTATTACGTCACAACAATAGCTGCTCACACTGCTCCTCCATTCCTCCTGCTGCTGCTGTCTGTCTGTGTTTCCCACTGCCAGGGTACACAGAATTACCTTCTGCTGCCACTCTGCCACCAGCTATTACGTCAAAACAATAGCTATATTGGTTGTAAAACCAAAACCAAAAAAAACCAATAACAAAAAAAAAAAGGTTTAATTTTTCTGAGGTGCCCGGGTTGAAAACTGTGTTGTCCCAGTTGTGTATTGGACACAATGTGGGCTGCACGACCGCTGTCTGGGACCTCCTGTTGTGTTTATTTACAGCCCTGGTATCACCGCTAGGTACCAGGGCTATTATGTCACGGCGAGCTGCCTGCCTCATTGACTGCCTGCTGCCACACACTCATCCTCCTCCTCCTGCTGCTGAATTTACCTCCTGCTGTCTTTGTGTTTCCACTGCCAGGGAGCACATACAATGGCGCTTCCAACATGCGTGCGCCCACCAGCTATTTGTTACGCTCAAAAATAGCTGCATTTCTTTAAAAAAAAATTTGAAAAGAGAAATACGTGAAGAAGAAGAAGAAGACGATATTGAAAAAGAAGGAGAAGGAGAAGATGAAGAAGAAGATGAAGAAGAAGATGAAGAAGAAGAAGATGAAGATGAAGAAGATGAAGATGAAGAAGAAGAAGAAGATGAAGAAGAAGAAGATGAAGAAGAAGATGAAGAAGATGAAGATGAAGAAGAAGAAGAAGATGATGAAGAAGATGAAGAAGAAGAAGAAGATGAAGAAGAAGAAGATGAAGAAGAAGATGAAGAAGATGAAGAAGAAGATGAAGAAGATGAAGATGAAGAAGAAGAAGAAGATGATGAAGAAGATGAAGAAGAAGAAGAAGAAGATGAAGAAGATGAAGAAGAAGAAGAAGAAGATGAAGAAGAAGAAGAAGAAGATGAAGAAGATGAAGAAGATGAAGAAGATGAAGAAGAAGATGAAGATGAAGAAGATGAAGATGAAGAAGATGAAGATGAAGAAGATGAAGAAGATGAAGAAGAAGAAGAAGATGAAGAAGAAGAAGAAGAAGATGAAGAAGAAGATGAAGAAGATGAAGATGAAGAAGAAGAAGAAGATGATGAAGAAGAAGAAGAAGAAGAAGAAGAAGATCTAGAAGAAGATTAAGAAAGATAAAGAAGAAGAAGAACAAGTATATACAGTAACACTACACTACTGAACCAAATTAAGGACACAACTTCTCTTTCCACATTTTTTTTTAAAGGAACATCCCCACATAATCACTTGCTGTTGTTACTTGGAAAAAAAGATGTTTCTTGCATCATTCACCCTCAAAACAAGTGTTGGAAGCTATTTTGGGCCAATTCGAATAGTCAGCTCGAATAGTGAGCTCGAATACCGACTCGAATAGTGAGCTCGAAGTCCGAGGTCGAATCGAATAGTAAAAAATATTCGACTCGAATATTCGACTGACCTCGAATAATTTACTATTCGAATTCGACCAAATTCGAATTTTTAAAAGGGGTATTTGAGCACCACTGTGAGTGACCCCTTTTAAAACTTTTTATGCTGTTTTTTACTGCGCTACATTAAAATTGCTACAGATACGCTTAGATGTGCATTGTTTTTTTGCATGCCTCTATTTTTGGTGAAACACTGCATATGAGGATTTGAGTTATTCTGTCCAAACTGGAGAGGAGGCCGGCTGTGAAGACACCTGCTGCTGACCTCATAAAGCTATATTACAGACCCTGTAGTTAAGGTCTGTAAGGATCTGGTAAGCGCATCTGTTTTTATGGTGTTCTCGGTGGTGGACATAAGTGAACCTGCGCTGAAGTGTTTTATTCTATAGGTATTATTAATTGCTTTGCTTGATTGCTTTTACACCTATATTTCTCAACTTTTCTTTCAAGAAGCACTGCTTTGTATTCAGTGTCTCAGCTTTTATGTATATACAGGTAGTACCCGGTTAATGAACAAAATGGTAACTGTGGATTTGTTCTTTACCTGAATCATTCTGGAAGTCGAAACACTGTGCCATCTCTGTCCCCTTTACCTCTAGTGTCTCCCTCTGTGTCACCTCCTTTCCCCTGTGCCTTCAGTGCCCCCTATTGTCCCCCACTATGTCACCTCTACCCCTCTCTGCCCTCAGTGTACTGCAGAAAAATGTCATTTTATCAATTTAAAAAACATTTCTTTCTTTGATTTTTTTTTAATTGATTGTCTCAATAGCTACAAAGTCTTTCGGAAAAAAAAAAAAATCACTTATTCCCACAAAATCAAATTTCCCATTTCCAGGCTGTTTGAATCGGTGGGTCTTTCATAAGTCAGGTCTTTGTAAGTCTCGGACTACCTGTACTGCAAAAGTGGCCACAAGCTCCAATACCAGCAGTGCGGCTCATAACACAAAAACACATAGTTTACTTATACTGTACAGATATTATTTCAAAGTTATGAAAATGTCTATGTGTACCTCTTACATTGGTATTCATGGAAATGTTACATTTATTTTTGTTATGTCCTGTTTTCTTGTTTTTCAGCCAGTTGTTTGTACAAATTAAAAAAAAAAGACCATGACCCCTAGATATTATATTCTCCTCGTTTCCATAAATATGCTCTGACTCTGTCCATGCTTATTGTTATGCCAATGCTCCGCATAAAATAACCAGATGTCTACGTGTTGTTAACCACTTGAGGACCTAGGGCTTTCTACCCCTTAAGGACCGGCCACTTTTTTTCCATTCAGACCACTGCAGCTTTCACGGTTTATTGCTCGCTCATACAACCTACCACCTAAATGAATTTTGGCTCCTTTTCTTGTCACTAATAAAGCTTTCTTTTGATGCTATTTGATTGCTCCTGCGATTTTTACTTTTTATTATATTCATCAAAAAAGACATGAATTTTGGCAAAAAAATGATTTTTTTAACTTTCTGTGCTGACATTTTTCAAATAAAGTAAAATTTCTGTATACATGCAGCGCGAAAAATGTGGACAAACATGTTTTTGATTAAAAAAAACCCATTCAGTGTATATTTATTGGTTTGGGTAAAAGTTATAGCGTTTACAAACTATGGTGCCAAAAGTGAATTTTCCCATTTTCAAGCATCTCTGACTTTTCTGACCCCCTGTCATGTTTCATGAGGGGCTAGAATTCCAGGATAGTATAAATACCCCCCAAATGACCCCATTTTGGAAAGAAGACATCCCAAAGTATTCACTGAGAGGCATAGTGAGTTCATAGAAGATATTATTTTTTGTCACAAGTAAGCGGAAAATGACACTTTGTGAGGAAAAAAAAAAAAAAAAAGTTTCCATTTCTTCTAACTTGCGACAAAAAAAAATGAAATCTGCCACGGACTCACCATGCCCCTCTCTGAATACCTTGAAGGGTCTACTTTCCAAAATGGGATCATTTGTGGGGTGTGTTTACTGTCCTGACATTTTGGGGGGTGCTAAATTGTAAGCACCCCTGTAAAGCCTAAAGGTGCTCATTGGACTTTGGACCCCTTAGCGCAGTTAGGCTGCAAAAAAGTGCCACACATGTGGTATTGCCGTACTCAGGAGAAGTAGTATAATGTGTTTTGGGGTGTATTTTTACACATACCCATGCTGGGTGGGAGAAATATCTCTGTAAATGACAATTTGTTAATTTTTTTTACACACAATTGTCCATTTACAGAGATATTTCTCCCACTCAGCATGGGTATGTGTAAAAATACACCACAAAACACATTATACTACTTCTCCTGAGTACGGCGATACCACATGTGTGGCACTTTTTTGCACCCTAACTGCGCTAAAGGGCCCAAAGTCCAATGAGTACCTTTAGGATTTCACAGGTCATTTTGAGAAATTTCGTTTCAAGACTACTCCTCACGGTTTAGGGCCCCTAAAATGCCAGGGCAGTATAGGAACCCCACAAATGACCCCATTTTAGAAAGAAGACACCCCAAGGTATTCCGTTAGTAGTATGGCGAGTTCATAGAAGATTTTATTTTTTGTCACAAGTTAGCGGAAAATGACACTTTGTGAAAAAACACAATTAAAATCAATTTCCGCTAACTTTTGACAAAAAATAAAATCTTCTATGAACTCACCATACTCCTAACGGAATAACTTGGGGTGTCTTCTTTCTAAAATGGGGTCATTTGTGGGGTTCCTATACTGCCCTGGCATTTTAGGGGCCCTAAACCGTGAGGAGTAGTCTTGAAACGAAATTTCTCAAAATGACCTGTGAAATCCTAAAGGTACTCATTGGACTTTGGGCCCTTTAGCGCAGTTAGGGTGCAAAAAAGTGCCACACATGTGGTATCGCCATACTCGGGAGAAGTAGTACAATGTGTTTTGGGGTGTATTTTTACACATACCCATGCTGGGTGGGAGAAATACCTCTGTAAATGGACAATTGTGTGTAAAAAAATCAAAAGATTGTCATTTACAGAGGTATTTCTCCCACCCAGCATGGGTATGTGTAAAAATACACCCCAAAACACATTGTACTACTTCTCCCGAGTACGGCGATACCACATGTGTGGCACTTTTTTGCACCCTAACTGCACTAAGGGGCCCAAAGTCCAATGAGTACCTTTAGGATTTCACAGGTCATTTTTGTTTCAAGACTACTCCTCACGGTTTAGGGCCCCTAAAATGCCAGGGCAGTATAGGAACCCCACTAATGACCCCATTTTAGAAAGAAGACACCCCAAGGTATTCCGTTAGGAGTATGGTGAGTTCATAGAAGTTTTTATTTTTTTGTCACAAGTTAGCGGAAATTGATTTTAATAGTTTTTTTTCACAAAGTGTCATTTTCCGCTAACTTGTGACAAAAAATAAAATCTTCTATGAACTCACCATACTCCGTACAGAATACCTTTGGGTGTCTTCTTTCTAGAATGGGGTCATTTGTGGGGTTCCTATACTGCCCTGGCATTTTAGGGGCCCTAAACCGTGAGGAGTAGTCTTGAAACCAAATGTCGCAAAATGACCTGTGAAATCCTAAAGGTACTCATTGGACTTTGGGCCCCTTAGCGTACTTAGGGTGTAAAAAAGTGCCACACATGTGGTACCGCTGTACTCAGGAGAAGTAGTATAATGCGTTTTGGGGTGTATTTTTACACATACCCATGCTAAGTGGGAGAAATATCTCTGTAAATGACAATTGTTTGATTTTTTTACACACAATTGTCCATTTACATAGAAATTTCTCCCACCCAGCATGGGTATGTGTAAAAATACACCCCAAAACACATTATACTACTTTTCCTGAGTACGGCGGTACCACATGTGTGACACTTTTTTGCAGCCTAGGTGCGCTAAGGGGCCCAACGTCCTATTCACAGGTCATTTTGAAGCATTTGTTTTCTAGACTACTCCTCGCGGTTTAGGGCCCCTAAAATGCCAGGGCAGTATAGGAACCCCACAAGTGACCCCATTTTAGAAAGAAGACACCCCAAGGTATTCCGTTAGGTGTATGGCGAGTTCATAGAAGATTTTATTTTTTGTCACAAGTTAGTGAAAAATGACACTTTGTGAAAAAAAACCAATAAAAATTAATTTCCGCTAACTTTTGACAAAAAATTAAATCTTCTATGAACTCGTCATACACCTAACATAATACCTTGGGGTGTCTTTTTTTTCTAAAATGGGGTCACTTGTGGGGTTCCTATACCGCCCTGGCATTTTACAGGCCCAAAACCGTGAGTAGTCTGGAAACCAAATGTCTCAAAATGACTGTTCAGGGGTATAAGCATCTGCAAATTTTGATGACAGGTGGTCTATGAGGGGGCGAATTTTGTGGAACCGGTCATAAGCAGGGTGGCCTTTTAGATGACAGGTTGTATTGGGCCTGATCTGATGGATAGGAGTGCTAGGGGGGTGACAGGAGGTGATTGATGGGTGTCTCAGGGGGTGGTTAGAGGGGAAAATAGATGCAATCCATGCACTGGGGAGGTGATCGGAAGGGGGTCTGAGGGTTTGGCCGAGTGATCAGGAGCCCACACGGGGCAAATTGGGGCCTGATCTGATGGGTAGGTGTGCTAGGGGGTGACAGGAGGTGATTGATGGGTGTCTCAAGGTGTGATTAGAGGGGGGAATGGATGCAAGCAATGCACTGGCGAGGTGATCAGGGCTGGGGTCTGAGGGCATTCTGAGGGTGTGGGCTGGTGATTGAGTGCCCTAGGGGCAGATAGGGGTCTAATCTGATAGGTAGCAGTGACAGGGGGTGATTGATGGGTAATTAGTGGGTGTTTAGGGTAGAGAATAGATGGAAACACTGCGCTTGGGTGGTGATCTGATGTCGGATCTGCGGGCGATCTATTGGTGTGGGTGGGTGATCAGTTTGCCCGCAAGGGGCAGGTTAGGGGCTGATTGATGGGTGGCAGTGACAGCGGGTGATTGATGGGTGGCAGTGACAGGGGGTGATTGATGGGTGATTGATAGGTGATTGACAGGTAATCAGTGGGTTATTACAGGGGAGAACAGATGTAAATATTGCACTGGCGAATTGATAAGGGGGGGTCTGAGGGCAATCTGAGCGTGTAGGCGGTCGATTGGGTGCCCGCAAGGGGCAGATTAGGGTCTGATCTGATAGGTAACAGTGACAGGTGGTGATAGGGAGTGATTGATGGGTGATTGATGGGTAATTAGTGGGTGTTTAGAGGAGAGAATAGATGGAAACACTGCGCTTGGGTGGTGATCTGATGTCGGATCTGCGGGCGATCTATTGGTGTGGGTGGGTGATCAGATTGCCCGCAAGGGGCAGGTTAGGGGCTGATTGTTGGGTGGCAGTGACAGGGGGTGATTGATGGGTGATAGGTGATTGGCAGGTGATTGACAGGTGATCAGTGGGTTATTACAGGGAAGGACAGATGTAATTAATGCACTGGCGAATTGATAAGGGGGGGGGGGTCTGAGGGCAATCTGAGCGTGTGGGCGGGTGATTGGGTGCCCGCAAGGGGCAGATTAGGGTCTGATCTGATAGGTAACAGTGACAGGTGGTGATAGGGGGTGATTGATGGGTAATTAGTGGGTGTTTAGAGAAGATAACAGATGTAAACGATACATTTGGGAGGTAATCTGACGGCGGGTTTGCGGGCGATCTAATGGTGTGGGTGGGTGATCAGATTGCCCGCAAGGGGCAGGTTAGGGGCTGATTGATGGGTGGCAGGGACAGGGGGTGACAGGGGGTGATTGATGGGTGATAGGTGATTGGCAGGTGATTGACAGGTGATCAGTGGGTTATTACAGGGAAGAACAGATGTAATTAATGCACTGGTGAATTGATAAGGGGGGGTCAGAGGGCAATCTGAGCGTGTGGGCGGGTGATTGGGTGCCCGCAAGGGGCAGATTAGGGTCTGATCTGATAGGTGACAGTGACAGGTGGTGATAGGGGGTGATTGATGGGTAATTAGTGGGTGTTTAGAGAAGATAACAGATGTAAACGATACATTTGGGAGGTAATCTGACGGCGGGTTTGCGGGCGATCTAATGGTGTGGGTGGGTGATCAGATTGCCCGCAAGGGGCAGGTTAGGGGCTGATTGATGGGTGGCAGTGACAGGGGGTGATTGATGGGTGATAGGTGATTGGCAGGTGATTGACAGGTGATCAGTGGGTTATTACAGGGAAGAACAGATGTAATTAATGCACTGGTGAATTGATAAGGGGGGGTCAGAGGGCAATCTGAGCGTGTGGGCGGGTGATTGGGTGCCCGCAAGGGGCAGATTAGGGTCTGATCTGATAGGTAAAAGTGACAAGTGGTGATAGGGGGTGATTGATGGGTGATTGATGGGTAATTAGTGGGTGTTTAGAGGAGAGAATAGATGTAAACAATGGATTTGGGAGGTGATCTGATGTCGGATCTGTGGGCGATCTATTGGTGTGGGGGGGTGATCAGATTGCCCGCAAGGGGCAGGTTAGGGGCTGATTGATGGGTGGCAGTGACAGGGGGTGATTGACGGGTGATTGATGGGTGATTGACGGGTGATTGACAGGTGATTGACAGGTGATTGACAGGTGATCAGGGGGATAGATGCATACAGTAAACAGGGGGGGTGGTCTGGGGGGGGGTCTGGGGAGAATCTGAGGGGTGGGGGGTGATCAGGAGGGGGCAGGGAGCAGGGGGGGGGGATAAAAAAAAAATAGCGTTGACAGATAGTGACAGGGAGTGATTGATGGGTGATTAGGGGGGTGATTGGGTGCAAACAGGGGTCTGGGGGGTGGGCAGGGGGGGGGGGGTCTGATGGGTGCTGTGGGCGATCTGGGGCAGGGGGGGGAGAAATCAGTGTGCTTGGGTGCAGACTAGGGTGGCTGCAGCCTGCCCTGGTGGTCCCTCGGACACTGGGACCACCAGGGCAGGAGGCAGCCTGTATAATACACTTTGTAAACATTACAAAGTGTATTATACACTTTGTATGCGGCGATCGCGGGGTTAACATCCCGCCGGCGCTTCCGTATAGCCGGCGGGATGTTGCGGCGAGCGAGCGGTGACAGGCGCCGGCGGAGGATCGCGTCACGGATGACGCGATCGCTCCGCCCATGCCCTTAAATGGACCGCCGCCTCTGTGGGTGAGGCCGTCCTGCAGGGCTCCACTTCCCCGCCGCCCCTGTGTAGTGGGCGGTCGGGAAGTGGTTAATCCAACTGCAATAATCAATTCTATAGTATAAACAAATGATTTGGTCTGATCACAAGGAGTTACTTCTCAAAAAGTGAATAAAGCAGGTTTCACAATGTTCAAAAATGCATTAGTGCAAGTGCATATAGAAATAAGCCTCTTACACTAATTTATTTGCAACCATTTAAAATACAAAATATAAAAATATCAATAATACTACAATTACAATTATAACAGTTTATATTCAGCACATTGACAGCATTTTTGTTAAATCTGGAACTTAAATGACCTCACGTAATTACCTAATTGTACATCACAATGACACCAATTAGAAGGTCTCGTTCTCACCACACCACATTTTCCATTTCTTCTACAGAACTAGGATCTATTAAAAGAAAAAAAACCTCTCTTTTGTGGTTTGCACAGGAAAATTTAGTGAAACAAATCTAAAATGAACTGAGTTTGCTCGGAATTTTATTAGGCACAAAAAATTGACAATATAAAACCAAAATATTTATTTTCTCAGAGAAATTGCCTTTAAATAAGATTTTGTATAACGTCATGGGTTTCATGCAAATGTTTAAGAAATATTGTTCTACCAGTCGTCCACGCTTAGACTTTTGTGTGGGTGTCAGGATCGGTGTCAGCGAACAGAGATAATCTGATTATTGGTGATCTGCAGTATCACCAAGAATACAGATGTAACCTGATTATTGATGATCTGCAGAATCACCAAGAATACAAGTGTGACTAACCCCTGGACACCTAAACAGTGAAGACAATAAATACAGTAAATAATTCACAAGACCGTGGAAATATCCACCACCCGGCGATTCCTCAGAGGTGTGGTTACCTCTGAATGGGAACCCCGAGTGTGAGATCCTCAACCAGGCAGAAACGAGGAATCTCAGCCACTAGCAGTAATCGTCTGCTAGGGCAGGCGTCTCGGAGAGGCAAGCCTCAGAGATAACCCTCCAGTGGGAGACGTTCCACTGAACTCCTGAAGGTCAGACAAGCAAAGGTTCGGCAACAGAGAAGGCGGCAGCAGTACAGGAACGGAAGGCAAGAGCAGAGTCGGTAAACAGGCAGGATTGGCAACAAGAATCAGATAGGCAGAGGTACAATAGCGATTAGCACAGAGAATAGTCAGGGATAGCCATAGTCAAAACACAGGTACAATATCAAATACAATCCTAAACTAAGGTGTGAAATCCTTAGCATCAACACCAGGGAACTAAACTAAGGTCTGAGCACTAACACGGATGTATTCACGACAGCAGACAACTTGCTACTGACAAGCAAGTCCTATATGTAGCCAAAGAGCTTCCCAGCGCTGCCCCAGAGCCCCAGCCAATCGCCAGAGCAGCCGGAGTCAACTGACCGGCCTGATCAGCTGACTCCCCGTCTAGAGGCATAAAGATCCTGCCTCCTTGCGCGCGCACGTCATACGGAGACTGAGGGCCAGTGAAGGGGACCCCACAGGTAGCAACTGCACGTCGAAGTCAGCCGAGCATGCGGACTTCGCCGTCCGCTCTGCCCCACTCGGCGGCACACCAGAGCTGAAAGCCTGGGAAGCGGAGCCTGCTGCCACATACATACTGGCAGCGGGTCCGCTAGCCCTTACAGTGTTTTTTTTTTTTTTGTACTAGTGAGTGATAGTAAGATTTACACAAATCTTCCTCTCTCTTCAAATGCTCTCTTTTTTTTGAGAGAGATGGCTGCTCCGGCTGACAATTGTTTGATTTTTTTTTCACACAGTTGTCCATTTACAGAGATATTTCTCCCACTCAGCATGGGTATGTGTAAAAATACACCCCAAAACACATTATACTACTTCTCCTGAGTATGGCGATACCACATGTGTGGCACTTTTTTGCACTCTAACTGCGCTAAGGGGCCCAAAGTCCAATGAGTACCTTTAGGATTTCACAGGTCATTTTTGTTTCAAGACTACTCCTCACGGTTTAGGGCCCCTAAAATACCAGAGCAGTATAGGAACCACACTAATGACCCCATTTTAGAAAGAAGACACCCCAAGGTATTCTGTTAGGAGTATGGTGAGTTCATAGAAGATTTTATTTTTTGTCACAAGTTAGCGGAAATTGATTTTAATTGTTTTTCTTCACAAGGTGTCATATTCCGCTAACTTGTGACAAAAAATAAAATCTTCTATGAACTCACCATACTCCTAACGGAATACCTTTGGGTGTCTACTTTCTAGAATGGGGTCATTTGTGGGGTTCCTATACTGCCCTGGCATTTTAGGGGCCCTAAACCGTGAGGAGTAGTCTTGAAACCAAATGTCGCAAAATGACCTGTGAAATCCTAAAGGTACTCATTGGACTTTGGGCCCCTTAGCGCACTTAGGGTGTAAAAAAGTGCCACACATGTGGTACTGCCGTACTCAGGAGAAGTAGTATAATGTGTTTTGTGGTGTATTTTTACACATACCCATGCTGGGTGGTAGAAATATCTCTGTACATGACAATTGTTTGATTTTTTTTACACACAATTGTCCATTTACAGAGAGATTTCTCCCACCCAGCATGGGTATGTGTAAAAATACACCCCAAAACACATTATACTACTTCTCCTGAGTACGGCAATACCACATGTGTGACACTTTTTTTGCAGCCTAGGTGCGCTAAGTGGCCCAACGTCCTATTCACAGGTCATTTTGAGGCATTTGTTTTCTAGACTACTCCTCACGGTTTAGGGCCCCTAAAATGCCAGGGCAGTATAGGAACCCCACAAGTGACCCCATTTTAGAAAGAAGACACCCCAAGGTATTTCATTAGGTGTATGGCGAGTTCATAGAAGATTTTATTTTTTGTCACAAGTTAATGAAAAATGACACTTTGTGGAAAAAAAACAATAAAAATCAATTTTCGCTAACTTTTGACAAAAAATAAAATCTTCTATGAACTCGTCATACACCTAACAGAATACCTTGGGGTGTCTTTTTTCTAAAATGGGGTCACTTGTGGGGTTCCTATACCGCCCTGGCATTTTACGGGCCCAAAACCGTGAGTAGTCTGGAAACCAAATGTCTCAAAATGACTGTTCAGGGGTATAAGCATCTGCAAATTTTGATGACAGGTGGTCTACGAGGGGGCGAATTTTGTGGAACCGGTCATAAGCAGGGTGGCCTTTTACATGACAGGTTGTATTGGGCCTGATCTGATGGATAGGAGTGCTAAGGGGGTGACAGGAGGTGATTGATGGGTGTCTCAGGGGGTGGTTAGAGGGGAAAATAGATGCACTCAATGCACTGGGGAGGTGATCGAAAGGGGGTCTGAGGGGGATCTGAGGGTTTAACCGAGTGATCAGGAGCCCACACGGGGCAAATTAGGGCCTGATCTGATGGGTAGGTGTGCTAGGGGGTGACAGGAGGTGATTGATGGGTGTCTCAAGGTGTGATTAGTGGGGGGAATAGATGCAAGTAATGCACTGGCGAGGTGATCAGGGCTGGGGTCTGAGGGTGTGGGCGGGTGATTGGGTGCCCTGGGGGCAGATAGGGGTCTAATCTGATGGGTAGCAGTGACAGGGGGTGATTGATGGGTAATTAGTGGGTGTTTAGAGGAGAGAACAGATGCAATGCACTTGGAAGGTGATCTGACTGCTAGTCTGCAGGCGATCGGATGGTGTGGGTGGGTGATCAGATTGCCCACAAGGGGCAGGTTAGGGACTGATTGATGGGTGGCAGTGACAGGGGGTGATTGATGAGTGGCAGTGACAGGGGCTGATTGATGGGTGGCAGTAACAGGGGGTGATTGATGGGTGATAAGTGATTGGCAGGTGATTGACAGGTGATCAGTGGGTTATTACAGGGAAGAAAAGATGTAATTAATGCACTGGTGAATTGATAATCGGGGGGTCAGAGGGCAATTTGAGCATGTGGGCGGGTGATTGGGTGCCCGCAAGGGGCAGATTAGGGTCTGATCTGATAGGTAACAGTGACAGGTGGTGATAGGGGGTGATTGATGGGTGATTGATGGGTAATTAGTGAGTGTTTAGAGAAGATAACAGATGTAAACAATACATTTGGGAGGTAATCTGACAGCGGGTTTGCGGGCGATCTAATGGTGTAGGTGGGTGATCAGATTGCCCGCAAGGGGCAGGTTAGGGGCTGATTGATGGGTGGCAGTGACAGGGGGTGACGGGGGGTGATTGATGGGTGATAGGTGATTGGCAGGTGATTGACAGGTGATCAGTGGGTTATTACAGGGAAGAACAGATGTAATTAATGCACTGGTGAATTGATAAGGGGGGGTCAGAGGGCAATCTGAGTGTGTGGGCGGGTGATTGGGTGCCCGCAAGGGGCAGATTAGGGTCTGATCTGATAGGTGACAGGTGGTGATAGGGGGTGATTGATGGGTGATTGATGGGTAATTAGTGGGTGTTTAGAGAAGATAACAGATGTAAACAATACATTTGGGAGGTAATCTGACGGCGGGTTTGCGGGCGATCTAATGGTGTGGGTGGGTGATCAGATTGCCCGCAAGGGGCAGGTTAGGGGCTGATTGATGGGTGGCAGTGACAGGGGGTGACAGGGGGTGATTGATGGGTGATAGGTGATTGGCAGGTGATTGACAGGTGATCAGTGGGTTATTACAGGGAAGAACAGATGTAATTAATGCACTGGTGAATTGATAAGGGGGGGTCAGAGGGCAATCTGAGTGTGTGGGCGGGTGATTGGGTGCCCGCAAGGGGCAGATTAGGGTCTGATCTGATAGGTGACAGGTGGTGATAGGGGGTGATTGATGGGTGATTGATGGGTAATTAGTGGGTGTTTAGGGTAGAGAACAGATGTAAACACTGCACTTGGGAGGTGATCTGATGTCGGATCTGCGGGCGATCTATTGGTGTGGGTGGGTGATCAGATTGCCTGCAAGGGGCAGGTTAGGGGCTGATTGTTGGGTGGCAGTGACAGGGGGTGATTGATGGGTGATTGATGGGTGATTGATGGGTGATTGACAGGTGATTGACAGGTGATCAGGGGGGATATATGCATACAGTACACAGGGGTGGGGTCTGGGGAGAATCTGAGGGGTGGGGGGTGATCAGGAGGGAGCAGGGGGCAGTTTAGGGACTAAAAAAAAATAGCGTTGACAGATAGTGACAGGGAGTGATTGATGGGTTATTAGGGGGGTGATTGGGTGCAAACAGTGGTCTGGGGGGTGGGCAGGGGGGGGGGGGGTCTGAGGGGTGCTGTGGGTGATCAGGGGGGGGGAGCAGATCAGTGTGTTTGGGTGCAGACTAGGGTGGCTGCAGCCTGCCCTGGTGGTCCCTCGGACACTGGGACCACCAGGGCAGGAGGCAGCTTGTATAATACACTTTGTATACATTACAAAGTGTATTATACACTTTGTAGCGGCGATCGCGGGGTTAACATCCCGCCGGTGCTTCCGTATGGCCGGCAGGATGTTGCGGCGGGTGGGCGGAACCAGTTGCCGGGGAAGCGCGTGTCATCAATGACGCTATCGCTCCCCTGGCATGTGAAAAGGACGCAACGCCCTTGGGCGTATTGCGGTCCTTTAGGGATCCACTTTGCCGCCGCCCATCAGCTGTGGGCGGTCGGCAAGTGGTTAAACTACCAGAATTCAAAAGTTGATTTCCCTCATGAGGTAAACCCAATTCCATGAGGTAATTATTTACTAAACGCTACCAGAATTGAGCCCAATGTGTTTAGGAAGGATAGAACAGGGAAAAAAGGTGAAGGGGTTTGTCTCTTTGTTAAGAATTCTTTTACAGCTGTCCTCAACGATGAGATGAAGGAAGATTGCGAAGATGTGGAGTCCATTTGGGTAAATATTCATGATGGAAATAAAAGTTGCCAATTGCTTATTGGGGTATGCTACAGGCCACCTCATACTAATGAAGCTGCAGAACTGCGATTACTACAGAAGATTGAAAAAGCTACAAGTAAAAATGAAATCATAGTTATGGGTGACTTCAACTTTCCAGACATTGACTGGAGTATTGAGGCTACCCATTCTGGTAAAAGCAGCAGATTTCTAGCAGCACTACAGGACAATTACTTGACTCAAATGATAACGGAACCAACTAGGGGGAATGCGTTACTGGATCTGATCATTTCTAATAGACCAGATAATGTATCAAATGTGCAGGTTCAAGAACATTTGGGAAAAAGTGATCACAACATGATAACATTTGATCTGGACTGATAGGCCACGGGGCAGCGGGACCACTAAAACTATGAATTTTAGTTTGGTGAACTGGGATATTGTACTACAAGGGGAGAACACTGAAGGGAAATGGCAAGCTTTTAAACTTATTCTCAATCAATATTGTAGCATGTATATCCCATATGGAAACAAAATGTCTAGGAATAAAAAAAGGCCTCTATGGATGAATAGAAAGGTTAGAGATAAAATGAAGAGGAAAAAGAATGCCTATAAGGTCCTAAAACAGGAGGGGACCGAGGCTGCACTAAGCAATTATAAGGAGTGCAATACAAATTGTAAAAAAGAAATTAGGCTGGCAAAGATCGAAGCTGAAATTCAAATCGCTAGGGATATCAAATCTAACCCAAAAAAGCTTTACAAGTACATCAACTCTGAAAAAATAAAAGTTGACTGTATAGGACTCCTAAAGGATGAGGGTGGGAACTCAATGGTGGATGACCAAGGTAAGGCAGAGTTATTAAATGCTTTCTTTGCTTCTGTCTTCACAAAGGAAACAGCACTGTTGCAAATTACAGATGCAGAAGAGTCTCAATCTTCCAACTGTAATATTAAATACTTAACGCAGGAAGAAGTGAAGGCAAGACTAATAAATTAAAAATAGACAAGGCACCTGGCCCGGATGGCATGCATCCTCGGGTCCTAAGGGAATTAAGTTCAGTTATAGATAAACCCCTTTATCTTATCTTTTGTGACTCTCTTTCAAATGACAGAGTCCCAGTGGATTGGCGTACAGCCCACGTTTTCCCATTATTTAAGAAGGGCAAAAAATCAGATCCAGGAAATTATACACCTGTAAGCTTAACATCAGTTGTATGCAAACTATTTGAGGGATTACTAAGAGATACTATACATGACTTCATAGTAGAAAATAATCTTATTTCTCAGCATCAACATGGGTTTACTAAAGACAGGTCCTGTTTGACTAACATGCTTAGCTTTTATGAGGTAGTGAATGCTTATATGGATATTGGGAATGCTGTAGATGTGATATACTTGGACTTTGCAAAGGCCTTCGACACTGTTCCCCACAAAAGTCCGGTGCAAAAGTTGAGGATGCAAGGACTGGGGAAGAGTCTGTGTTCATGGATAGGGAACTGGCTAATGGACAGAAAACAAAGAGTTGTGGTCAATGGATCATACTCAAAATGGGAGACTGTTAGCAGTGGGGTCCCACAGGGGTCTGTACTGGGTCCAGTGCTCTTCAATTTATTTATTAATGACCTAGTAGATGCAGTAGTGAGCAATGTTGCTATTTTTTCAGATGACACAAAATTGTGCAGAATCATCAACTCTCGGGAAGATAGTGTCATATTGCAACAGGATCTGGATAGGGTGGCTATATGGGCACATACATGGCAGATGAAATTCAATGTTCAATTCAATGTTCAATGTTGTTGTAAAGTCATGCATTTTGGTCGTACCAATGGTCTAGCACCATACAAAATAAATGGGATACAGTTGGGGACATCAAACTTGGAGAAGGACTTAGGAGTACTCATCGACAACAAGTTAAATAACCGTACTCAATGCCAAGCCGCTGCAGCTAAAGCTAACAAAATTTTTGGATGCATTAAAAGGGAAATAAAAACTCGAGATGCTAGCATAATATTGCCCCTGTTTAACTCTCTAGTAGGGCCACATCTGGAATATGGAATTCAGTTCTGGGCACCACATTACAAAAAAGATATTGCAGTTTTAGAGCAGGTGCAGAGACAAGCAGCAAAATTGATTCGTGGAATGGAAGGTCTCACTTACCAAGAAAGGTAAGATAAACTGGGTTTATTTAGTCTAGAGAAAAGACGCCTTAGAGGAGATCTCATTAACATGTATAAATACATCAAAGGGCAATATAATAGCTTGGCGGATGAGCTTTTTGTCCCTAGGCCTTCTCAAAAGATTAGAGGACACAATCTGTGCATGGAGGAAAAACGTTTTAGCCATTTATTTAAGAAAGGGTTCTTTACAGTAAGAGTGATTAAGATGTGGAATACATTGCCACAGGAAGTCATTATGGCAAACTCTATACCTGCATTTAAAGGGGGCTTAGATGCTTTCCTTGCATTGAAAGACATCCATGGCTACAATTACTAGGTAATGCCTAATGATGTTGATCCAGGGATTTTATCTGATTGCCATCTGGAGTCGGGAAGGAATTTTTTTCCCTTTTGGGGCTAATTGGACCATGCCTTGTAAGGGTTTTTTCTGCCTTCCTCTGGATCAACAGGGATATTTCAGGGAGCAGGCTAGTGTTGTACTTTGTTCTCTGTTTAAACTCGATGGACGTATGTCTTTTTTCAACCAAAATAACTATGTGTAACGATCGGTGTCAGCACACAGAGAGAATCTGATTATTGATGATCTGCAGAATCATCAACAATACAGATGTATACTTGATTATGGATGATCTGCAGAATCACCAATAATACAAGTATGACTAACCTCTGGACACCTAATAAAGTGTAAGTGTTTGGTGTAACTGTAGGCTATCTCCCGTGAGGGGGGAGATACAGACAGCTCGGCCAAGAACCACCTGAGGGGCAGGTGGCCTTGGGAAGTGCAGGGACTATCTCCTTGAGAGAGGGAATAGTGAGAACCTGGCAACCAGGCATATATAGAGATCAGATAATAGACTGTACTGCAGCCAGGGGACTCCAGGGGAAGAGGCCACTGGCTGCTAACAGGCCGGACTCTCTGAGGAGCGGGAGTCCTAGTTGCAACTGACACTTGGTGGAATTGTGTCACTGCTAGTACAGATAGACTGAGCACTCAAGGGGCAAGTGACAGCCTGGAAGGTCGGGCAGGCCAGGTCGGCAACACACAAGCAGATAAGGTACAGAGACAGAAGGCTGATTCGGTAACCAGGTACAGGCAGGGTCTGGCAACAGGTAGGCAGATATGCAGAGGTACCGAATCAGAAAGCAATAGAGAGGTTGAAAGAGCAAATAGTCATAACAGAAATAGAGCAGAGTCCTAGTCTGAGGTGTGAGGTCCTTGGTCTCGACATCCAGGAACTAGTCTAAAGTATAACACAGCAATGACACAGTAATCCTAAGCTTGGGTGTGAGGTCCTTGGTCTCAACACCCCGGAACTGGTCTAAAGTATAACACAGCAATGACACAGTTATCCTAAGCTTGGGTGTGAGGTCCTTGGTCTCAACACTGCGGAACTGGTCTACAGGATAACACAGTAATGACACAGTAGTCCTAAGCTTGGGTGTGAGGTCCTTGGTCTCAACACCCCGGAACTGGTCTAAAGTATAACACAAGCTTAATCTGGCTAATTTTGAATTCCCAGGTCCACCTGGTTCTAACACACTGTGGGATCTGACTGAGGTCTGAATGCTCACACGTAAGTATTCGCAACAGCAGACAACCTGAGACTGACCAGCAAGATCTATATATAGTGCAGCGCTCCTCAGCGCCGCCCAGCGCCACTCAGCCAATCAATAACTGCGCTGGGATCAGCTGATATACCTGATCAGCTGATCCCTCTCTTACTGGCATAAAGGTCCTGCCTCCCAGCGCACGCGCGCGTAGCTCTCCATCTGTGTGCACTAGAAGGCTCAGACAAACCAGACGCACGCTGCTGTGCGGAAACCGCCGGTCTAAACGCGGAGACAGCCGCCCCGCTGCCAGACCGCGTGGCGGCATCTCTGCAATCCATTACACTATGGAACTATGGAACTATGATAAGTCAAATATCATCTTGTCTTTGCTATAAAAAACACAACACAAATCTTTTCTCTTTAAAATAATGTACATTAAAATTGGCATATGATGATGAAAATGAATTTTAAAGGTTTCATATTTTTTTGCTTACATATTTTGTAAAAATCAATTTTCAGTACTAAAGTTATGGTAAAATCCACAGGGACGCATACACAATTACCCATATTACAATCTTGGTCCTACACTAATGAAGCACTTTCTGTGCATAACTTTCAAGCTTAATCATTTTTCCCTTCATCATCTTTAGAAATATTATAATAATAATATAATAATCTGAACATTTGTATAGCGCTTTTCTCCTGTCGGACTCAAAGCGCTCAAGAGCTGCAGCCACTGGGACGCGCTCAAGAGGCCACCCTGCAATGTTAGGGAGTCTTGCCTTGAACTCCTTACTGAATAGGTACTTGACCTAGCCAGGATTCGAACTCTGGTCTCCCATGTCAAAGGCAGAGCCCTTAACCAGTACTCTATCCAACCATTTGGGAGCTATTTCAGATCTTTTCCCTCTTCATGTGAATTTTGATGTTTTCACTATTGTACGTCACTCCAAGTAGGATAATTCACTGTGTCATGTGATTGCCCACTTACCTCTTATAAACAGGGATAAACTAGGATAAACACTTTACTAAAATGGGAGAAACATACAATTTCCAAGCATCAATTTAATTTCATACATTAACACTGACTACTTAATAAATATATAGCATTTCAGTGAGGCACAAAGGAGACAGAAGGAGGCACAATGAGGACAGATTGAGGCACAAATGGGTACAGATTGAGGCACAAAGGGGGGCAAAAGGAGGCAGAGGAGGAAAGAAGGAGGCACAGGGGGACAGTAGGAGATGCAAAGGGGGGCAGAAGAATGCACAAAGGGGGACATAGAGCCACAGGGAGATGAAAAAAGGCACAAAGGGCACAGAAGGAGGCACAGGGGAACAGAGGAAGGTGTAGGGGAAAGAGGTGGCACATGAGAACTGAAGAGGAACATGGAGACAAAAGGAAGCACAAAGGGAGACAGAAGGAGGCACAGGAGGACAGAAGGAGGCAGAGAGGGACTGAAGGAGGAACAGGGGGGCGGAGGTTGCACAAGGGAACAAAAAGAGGCAAAGAGGACATAAGGAGGCACAGGGGGACAGAAGGAGGCACAAATGGGCACAGAAGGAGGCAGATGTAGCACAGGGGGACTGAAGGAGGCACATGGAGACAGAAGGAGGCACAAGGGAAGACAGAAGGAGGAATAAAGGGAGACAGAAGGACAAACAGGGGGTCAGACATGGCACAAGGGACAGAAGGAGGCACCAAAGGGACAGAAGGAGGCACAAAGGGGGAAAGAAGGATGCACAAGCACAGAGGTGGCAGCTGCCTGCAACGTACGCTAAGCAGATGCACCAGAAGGAAGTAATAGAACACCCATGGGGCGGGTCTTAGTCCAGGGGTGGGACTTAATTTGGGTGTCATGTCTTAATCCAGCAATGGCACGCCATGCAATGGCCTGTACTGCCTATGCCTAAAGGCATCCCTGTGAGAGGATATGGGTGGTGGCCTCTTGGACTCACTGTACCAAGCACATGGCCTGCTTGCCATAATCCATTCACACACACTAAAATCAAAAATTTCCAATAGCTTTCAGCATGAAGTCTATTGCAAATTGTGCTAGTGCCACTGTCGGATGGGCTGCCCTCCCAAGTGTGTGTGTCCCCCCCATGCACACGGTCCATGTTAATGGCTCACCTGTTTGGCGGAACTGCTCCTGGCTTCACGTGTCTTACATTACCACGAGCACCTGTACCATGTGACACCAAAGCATAAAGTGATGTAATTACATGAGTCAGTGTCATGTAGTGCAGGTGCTCGTGGCGAAACCAGACACAGGAGGAAGGCAGCAGTTGCACCAGCAGACAGGTAACCCTTTAACACTCACCACAGGGTGGACTCATAGACTTGGAGAGACCCTGCCTGGGGGGGCTCTCGGTCATAGAGAAATTGAACAGCATTACCACTGCGCACCCAATCGAGGCCTTGCGACCAAGATTTCCCAGCATGCTTTCTAATGATTTTGTTCAGCAATGGAATTATTTATCGTGTGACCATGTTGCAGTATAGATTCTCCTTAAATCTTAGATTCTCCTTAAATCTAATATAATTATTAGATCAGAAGGTCAAACAGCCTACAAAATTGAGTAATGTAGCGGATCCCTATTAGCAGGGCCATAACTAGAAATCACTGCCCCCCCCCCCCCCCCGCAAAACTCCTCCCCCCAAAATAAATAAAAAAAAAAACAGACATTGGAAAGCCAGGCCAGGCAGGATATTTAAAAAAAACTTACAGTATAGGTGGCCATGTATAGGTATCCCCAGCATAGCCAATTATAAGTGCCCCCAGTATATGTAGCCAGTTACAGGTTACCCCCAGCATAGATAGCCAGTTATAGGTGTCCCCATTATAGTTAGCCAGTTATAGGTGCCCCCAGTATAGTTAGCCAGCTATAGGTGTCCCCAGTATAGGTAGACAGCTATAGGTGCCTCCAGTGTAGGTTAGCTTGGTATAGGTTCTCCAGCATAGCTAGCCAACTATAGGTGCCCCCAGTATAGTTAGCAAGCTATACGTGTCCCCAGTATAGTTCGCCAGCTATAAGTGTCCCCAGTGTAGGTAGCCAGTTATAGGTGCCCCTAGTATAGCCAGTTATAGGTGCCCCAGTATAGATAGCTAGTTATAGGGACCTCCAGTATAGATTAGCTAACTAAAGGTTCGCCCAGTATAGGTAGCCAGCTAAAGGTGCCCACAGTATAGATAGCCAGTTATAGGTGCCCCCAGTGTAAATAGCCAGTTTTAGGTGCCTCCAGTATAGGTTAACCAGCTATAGGTGCCCCCAGTAGAGGTATCCAGTCTATAGGTGCTTCCAGTATATGTTAGCTAGCTATTGGTGCCCAGGGATGCTCAGCAGAGCTCGAATATTCGAGTAGCTTGAATATTCGAGCTCTTTTTCAGCTATTCGAGCTCGGTATTCGAGCTCGAATAGCTGCAGCTATTCAAATGGGCTATTCGAGTGAACTCGAATAGCCCACTCACTATTCGCGCTATTCGAGCAAACAGCGCTATTCGAGCTCGAATAGCATCATAGCCCAGATTGATGTCCTTAGAGCCAATCAGAGGGCTTCTTGGCCCTCTGACGGCAGCCAATCACAGAGGGGGACCCTGGCCAGCCCCTACCCTATAAATAGCGGCCGCCATGTTCGGTTTTTCCGTCCTTGCTTGACTTGTACAGAGAGAGATCTGCTCCTTTGTGCTTTGGCTTAGCAAGTGCTCTATTGTGGTCAATCACCTAGCGTTTTTGCTCACATACACCTGCTATATACACCTATATTGTTGTTAGCTAGATAGAGATTGTATTTTAGTTAGTAGCTTGTGTGTTACATAGAGACAGCTGCTGCTGCAGGCAAGCTTACACAGCTTTAGGCCTCAGGGCCTTGCCTGTGTGGGCAGCTGTCCTCCTGTCCTCTGTTAGTTTATTTCTCATCTATACCAGTGTTTCTGCTGTGTATTCTACCCTGTCTTGTCCTTTACTACTGAGTGATTATTGTATTTTGTAGTTATACTACTGTACTAGGGACACTCACTGTTACTGTTCATAGCTCCTGCGTGTGTGTGTGCGTGCACTGTCTGTAGTGTGCACAGTACACAGTATTCCCTTCTACTGAATCATCTGATTACTACTGAATCTGATTATTGTATTTTCTAGTTGTACTTACTGTACTAGGGACACTCAGTCACTGTTCATAGGCTAGCTCCTGCGTGTGTGTGTGCGTGCACTGTCTGTAGTGTACACACACTCTATTTCCTTCTACTGAATCTGATTACTACTGATTATTGTATTTTCTAGTTAGTGTACTAGGGGACACACTCCCTGTTCACTGTTCACACTTATTGATTACTGATTATTGTATTTTGTATTTGTACTGTACTAGTAATCACTTAGCGATCTAATCACTTAGTGATTAGTGTCACCTCACCCACCAACCCACTCCATTAAAGTACCCCACTTTTTCACCCGCCCTTTTAAAAAACTTTTTTGTTTACGCCCAAAACATCTAAGATGTCTGGAAGTGGCAGCCAGTGCGGTTTGGGCAAGGGGAAGGGCAGCAAGGGAATCAGGAGGAGAGGGAGCAGCATTGTGACAAGCCGCGCCACCATGCACAGTTCCGCAGCAGCAGCAGCTGCGTCAGTGGCTAACACTATAGCCACTGGCCGTGGACGCCTTGGGCGCCCAGCAGGAGCATCTGCAACTCACGCTGCAGAGAGACAGCAGCAGCAGCGTGTAGTACCTGCTCCTATTTTCCTCCACCCGGGTCGGAAACGTCCCATTGAGGAAAAGGATGCAGCCACTGTGGTGCAACTGATGACGGAGGATGAGCAGCCCGCCATCAGCTCTGCATCCGAGACCTCCACCCTCACCACCACCACCACCACCCCTGTTCGCAGCAGCCGCCCAGCAGGGCCTGGGGAGGAGGCCGGCTCACCGTCAGTTGGCGACCTGTCATTCAGCAGTCTTTGGACCCCAGGCATCATGAGTCAATTGTCTGCTGTTGTTGGCGATTTTGAGGAGGAGATGCTGATGGGCACTTTGGGGGAGGAGGGATTGGACAGCAAGACTGTGGCGACAGTCAAGCAGCCCATCCATGCATCAGGAGAGGAGTTTGGGGGGTCATCATCCCAGCAGGACATGTTTCAGGAGGGGGAGGATGATGATGATGATGAAAGGGTGACAGACAAAGACTGGGTGCCACCACCAGCTCCTGGGGATGTCATCATCAGCAGCTCTGAGGTGGAGGAGGAGGATGCGCTTGTGGGGCCTTGCAAGGAGGCGCATCATTGCAAGCATTGGCAGCAGTAGGCAAGTCCCACAGCCTGCTGGTGTCTCAGGCTCAGCAGCAGCAGCAGCAGCATCTGCCAGTACCACCACCAGCCGCACCCAAGCCCCCCCCCCCCCCCCCCCAACCACCACAGGGAGACAGGCAGCAGCGGCTCCAGGCCGTAGGGGTTTTTTCTTGTCACCAATCTGGCAATTTTTCACCATGCCCACAGTTTACAGCAAGTACACCACTTGCAACCACTGTCAGCGGAAGTTGAGCAGAGGTGCAGACCCCTTAAAGTTCAGCACCAGCTCTCTTATCAACCATCTTGCTGCTAAACATTACCACCAGCATGAGGAGTTCCAGAGTCTGAAGGCATCTGGTGCTGGCAGTGGCACCACACCCATCACTGCACAGCCTTCAGCAGCAGCAGCAGGTGTGCGAAAATGCACTGCTCCTCCCCCCTCTGCAACTCCTGCCGCCGACACCGAGGCCTGTTCTGGCAGCCAGTCCTCAGTGGCCTCCTCTGCCATCTCCGCTGATTCCCGTGCTAGCAAAAGGCGACGCCGAAGCCTTTTGAGCGAGCCCTTCCAGGGGGTGGTTAGGGCTCTGCCTCCCAGCAGCCGTCGCATGCGGCAGCTGAACGGCTTGCTGGCACGGGCCATGTACTCCCAACTCATGCCGTACACGCTCGTGCAGGAGGGGAGCGACATGCGTGCGCTGCTTGCTTGTGCAGCCCCAGACTGGCAGCTCCCCAGCAGACACTTCTTCACCCGCCAGGTCATGCCTGCACTGCACCGCTTTGTGATGGCCAATGTGGAGCGAGGGCTGGAGCACACGGTTGGTGAAAGGGTCCACGTCACCATGGACTCCTGGAGCAGCCGCTTCAGGACAGGCCGCTACCTGTCCTTCACTGTCCACTGGGTCAGCTTGGTGGAAGGGGGTGAGGATGGGAGAGCAGCAGCGGGCACAGCAGCAGCAGCAACACAGTAGGTGGTGCCACCCCACAGGGTCAGGGGAACTGCAGCAGGTTCCTCCGATCCTCTGCCATCCTCCGGCACACCTAGCCAAACCCCCCGCCTCAGCAGCAGTGTGAAGCCACGCCACTGCCAAGCGCTGCTGCAGTTGGTCAGCCTTGGGAAGACCAAACTGACGGCAACCCATGTGTTGGCCAAACTCCAGGAGCAGGAGAGGATTTGGCTGACCCCCAGAGGCCTCAGAGTCGGAGAGGTGGTGGCCGACAATGGGGCCAATCTGGTTGCCGCAATCGACAGGGGAAACCTGACCCACATCCCCTGTCTTGCCCACGTGCTGAACCTGGTGGTGCAGAAGTTCTTGCGCACCTACCAGGGGATGGGCGAACTGCTGGAAATGGCAAGGAATGTTGTGCGTCACTTCCAGCGCTCGCCTGCAGCCTCTGAGAGCCTGGAAGACGTGCAAAAGGAGCTGGAGCTGTCACGCCATCGGCTGATCCTTGACGTTCCAACTCGCTGGAACTCCACCCTGGCGATGTTGGAGCGTCTGGTTGAACAGAAGCACGCTGTCAACCAGTACCTTGCCCTGGCCACTGTGTCCACCGCTCAGAAAAGGGACAAGACCAGCAACATCCCGTCCATCGTCCCCGATGACGACTGGGGGCACATGCAGCAGGTGTGCTTAGTGCTGGCTCCCTTTCTGCAGGCCACCAACATGGTGAGCAGGGACCATGCTATGGTGTGCGAGTGGGTGCCCCTGGTTTGTCTGCTGAACAGGGCCCTTGATGCTTTGCTGGAACAGGGAGCGGCAGCCTTGGCCCAGCAGGAGCGGCATGCAGCTGCACAGTCCACCTCTGAGGGGGAGGAGGACTTGGTGGAGGTCCCTGACCTTTCTGCTGATGAGGGGGATCAGCACAGTACAGCTGAGTTGGTGCAGGGGTGGAGAGAGGATGAAGCGGCAGAGGAGGAGGATGAGGACAGCACTGCCGTCGATGTGCCAGCAGACATGGCCCGCCTCTTCCCAATGGCAGCGCACATGCTGACGTGCCTGCGCAGGGACCCCAGGGTGATCCAGATGAAGCAGAGGGAGGACATCTGGATCAGCATGATGTTGGACCCGCGCCTCAAGGGGAAGTTGAGCCAGTTCCTGCCTCCTACAGGAGGAGACCCAGCGCAACAAATAAGGAGCTTGCAGCAGGCCCTTGTTGAGCGCTTGGAGGAAGCCTTCCCCCAGCCTTCCACCCCCACTGTCCAGCCAGCACAGAGGCAGCAGCAGGTGCCTGCATCCAGCAGCAAGCGCCCCACAGACCTGCTGTCTCTCAGCAACGAGCTCTACAGGACTGTAGAGGCTCCAGCAGTGACTAGAGAGGAGGTGCATGCAGCAGCATCCTCCTCCGGTCACAGCCAGCGCCTGACCCGCATGGTGGCTGACTACATGGGGTCCTACAGCGGGCTTGACAGCGATGCCCCTGTTGATCCCATGGAGTATTGGGTCAAGCGCCTGGAGATCTGGAGCGAGCTGGCGCAGTACGCCCTGGAAGTGCTGTCCTGTCCCCCTTCCAGCGTGCTGTCCGAGCGCTGCTTCAGTGCAGCTGGTGGCGTGGTCACCGAGAAACGCTCACGTCTGTCTCACAAGTCTGTGGACAGACTGACGTTTCTCAAGATGAACCAGACGTGGGTGGAAGGCGAGTTCCTGGCCCCTGTTGTCGGCGAGAGGGGGACATGAACTGGCTGCCGGAACCATCGTTAACTTAATATGCCTTACCACCCTTTACCACCTCCTGGCTCCTGCTCACTACTAAGCCAGCCTGGTTCAGTTTGACTATTACGTCGCCTGTAGCCACACATTTTACACCTACAGTGGGCTGCTGTGTACTGCCCTTCTGCTGTCTGTCTGTGTTTCCCACTGCCAGGGTACACAGATTTACCTTCTGCTGCCACTCTGCCACCAGCTATTACGTCCAACAATAGCTATATCTGTATAATTTGCTGTAAAAAAAAATACATAAAAAAAAAAAGGTTTAATTTTTCTGAGGTGCCCGGGTTGAAAACTGTGTTGTCCCAGTTGTGTATTGGACACGATGTGGGCTGCACGACCGCTGTCTGGGACCTCTTGTTGTGTTTATTTACAGGCCTGGTATCACCGCTAGGTACCAGGGCTATTATGTCACGCTGCCTACCTGCTGCCACACTCACACTACTCCTCCATTCCTCCTGCTGCTGCTGCTGTCGGTCTGTGTTTCCCACTGCCAGGATACACAGATTTACCTTCTGCTGCCACTCTGCCACCAGCTATTACGTCCAACAATAGCTATATCTGTGTAATTTGCTGTAAAAAAAAAAAAAACATTAAAAAAAAAAAGTTTAATTTTTCTGAGGTGCCCGGGTTGAAAACTGTGTTGTCCCAGTTGTGTATTGGACACGATGTGGGCTGCACGACCGCTGTCTGGGAGCTCCTGTTGTGTTTATTTACAGCCCTGGTATCACCGCTAGGTACCAGGGCTATTATGTCACGCTGCCTACCTGCTGCCACACTCACACTACTCCTCCATTCCTCCTGCTTCTGCTGCTGTCTGTCTGTGTTTCCCACTGCCAGGGTACACAGATTTACCTTCTGCTGCCACTCTGCCACCAGCTATTACGTCCAACAATAGCTATATCTGTGTATCTGTGTAATTTGCTGTAAAAAAAAAAAAACCATTAAAAAAAAAAAGGTTTAATTTTTCTGAGGTGCCCGGGTTGAAAACTGTGTTGTCCCAGTTGTGTATTGGACGCGATGTGGGCTGCACGACCGCTGTCTGGGACCTCCTGTTGTGTTTATTTACAGCCCTGGTATCACCGCTAGGTACCAGGGCTATTATGTCACGCTGCCTACCTGCTGCCACACTCACACTACTCCTCCATTCCTCCTGCTGCTGCTGCTGTCGGTCTGTGTTTCCCACTGCCAGGGTACACAGATTTACCTTCTGCTGCCACTCTGCCACCAGCTATTACATCCAACAATAGCTATCTGTTAAATTTGCCTTAAAAAAAAAAAAAAAAAGGTTTAATTTTTCTGAGGTGCCCGGGTTGAAAACTGTGTTGTCCCAGTTGTGTATTGGACACGATGTGGGCTTCACGACCGCTGTCTGGAACCTCCTGTTGTGTATTTATGGGCTGGTGCCACCGCTAGGTACCACAGCCTATTATGTCTCGCTGCCTGCCTCATTGACTGCCTGCTGCCACACAATCATCCTCCTCCTGCTGCTGCTGCTGAATTTACCTCCTGCTGTCTGTGTGTTTCCACTGCCAGGGAGCATATACAATGGCGCTTCCACCATGCGCCACCAGCTATTTATTACGCTCAAAAATAGCTGCATTTCTTTAAAAAAACGAAAAAAATATATATACTTTTTAATACTTTGTGATATTATTTTTAGAGGTGTCCGGGTTGAAAACTGTGTTGTCCCAGTTGTGTATTGGACACGATGTGGGCTTCACGACCGCTGTCTGGAACCACATGCTGTGTATTTACGGCTTGGTACCACCGCTAGGTACCACAGCCTATTATGTCTCGCTGGCTGCCTCATTGACTGCCTGCTGCCATACAATCATCCTCCTCCTGCTGCTGCTGTTGAATTTACCTCCTGCTGTCTGTGTGTTTCCACTGCCAGGGAGCATATACAATGGCGCTTCCACCATGTGCCACCAGCTATTTATTACGCTCAAAAATAGCTGCATTTCTTTAAAATAACGAAAAAAATATATATACTTTTTAATACTTTGTGATATTATTTTTAGAGGTGTCCGGGTTGAAAACTGTGTTGTCCCAGTTGTGTATTGGACACAATGTGGGCTTCACGACCGCTGTCTGGAACCTCATGCTGTGTATTTACGGCCTGGTACCACCGCTAGGTACCACAGCCTATTATGTCTCGCTGCCTGCCTCATTGACTGCCTGCTGCCACACAATCATCCTCCTCCTGCTGCTGCTGCTGAATTTACCTCCTGCTGTCTGTGTGTTTCCACTGCCATACATACAATGTACATAAATACACAACAGGAGGTTCCAGACAGCGGTCGTGAAGCCCACATCGTGTCCAATACACAACTGGGACAACACAGCACATACAATGGCACTTCCATCATGCGCCACCAGCTATTTATTATGCTCAAAAATTGCTGCATTTCTTTAAAAAAAAATATAGAAGAGAAATAAGTGAAGAAGAAGAAGACGATATAGAAGAAGAAGAAGATATAGAAAAAGAAGAAGAAGAAGAAGAAGAAGAAGGAGAAGAAGAAGATGATATAGAAAAAGAAGAAGAAGAAGAAGAAAAAGAAGAAGAAGAAGAAGAAGAAGAAGAAGAAGATATAGAAAAAGAAGAAGAAGAAATAGAAAAATAATAATAAGAAGAAGATATAGAAAAAGAAGATGAAGAAGAAGAAGATGAAGAAGAAGAAGAAGATGAAGATGAAGAAGAAGAAGAAGAAGAAGAAGAAGAAGAAGAAGAAGAAGAAGAAGAAGAAGAAGAAGAAGAAGAAGAAGAAGAAGAAGAAGAAGAAGAAGAAGATATAGAATAAGAAGAAGAAGTATATACAGTACTGAACAGAATTTTGGACACAACTTCTCTTTCCACCTTTTTTTTTTAAAGGAACATCCCCACATAATCACTTGCTGTTGTTACTTTGAAAAAAAAAGATGTTTATTGCATCATTCACCCCCAAAACAAGTGTTGGAAGCTATTTAAGGCTAATTCGAATAGTCAGCTCGAATAATGAGCTCGAATACCGACTCGAATAGTGAGCTCGAATTTCGAGGTCGAATCGAATAGTAAAAAATATTCGACTCGAATATTCGACCGAACTCGAATAATTTACTATTCGAATTCGACCTAACTCGAATAATAAAAAGGGGTATCCGAGCATCACTGTTGGTGCCCCCAGTATAGGTAGCCAGGTCTATAGGTCTCCCCAGTATAGTTAGCCTGGAGGGGGGAGCAGTGGGCACACAGCAGCTGGGAGGGGGGATCAAAGTCAGTGGCATGGGAGATAAAAAAAACACTTAGGCAAACAGCTCAAACTTTTAATAGCCCCGTGCATACAAAGGCAACAGGTGCATGAAAGGATGTAAAATGTATTTGTTACCAAACTTTTACAGCACACACACAAACTGCTTCCTGTTCTGTGGTTGGACAGATAGGAAGTCTGTACATTGTCCACTGTGCGCAAAGAGGTTGTGACTGCTTCCTGAAAGACAGACAAATAGAAAGGTGAAGAAAGAATAAAGCCTGACTGCATAATTGATTACAACAAAAATAAAGATGCAATTTACCATACTAATATGATGATCAGTTCGATTGCGTGCATGAACAAATCCCAGAAGTGCTATCAAATTCGTTTATTTTACCGTTTGAACATTGCCATTCTAAATCCCCATGCTTTGTGCAATCTAAAAACTAGGAAAATGTGTCACTTGCAGATGTTACAACAGTAACCTCTCCGCAGCCTTAGATCATGCTGCTCCCCTGACCTTTCGTACCAACAGTCGCCCCAACCCCCAACCTTGGCACACTGTCCTCACAAAAAAACTACAAAATGAGACACGAGGTTCAGAACGCAAATGGAGGAAATCCCGCCACAACCATGATTTCCTGGGATACAAGACCAAGTTGCAGACGTACCATACTGTCCTCGCTGATAGCAAACAGCTATACTTCACTCACTTGATCGCTACCCAAGCCTCCAACCCACGTTGTCTTTTTGCCACCTTCAATGCCCTACTCAACCCCACACCTCCCCTCCCCCAACCTCCACCCTCTCAGCCACTGACCTAACAAACTACTTTATCAACAAAATTACAACCATCCGGAGGGATATTTCTCTCCTCCACTCTATCGCCACCGCCTCCCCACCTCATCCGACTCCTGCCTCTTTCTCCTCCCTTACCTCCTTCAATCCTGTCACGGTGGAGGAAGTCAACCAGCTGCTGGCAACTTCACCTGCCACTTCCTGCCCCCTAGATCCGGCCCCATCTGATTCTCCGTGCCCACATTTTTCTGGTCTGGCCCCTGTCCTCACCCACCTGTTCAACCTCTCCTTCTCCACCGGCATCTTCCCCTCCATATTCAAACAGGCCACTGTGCTTCCCCTGCTAAAGAAATCTTCACTTGACCCTGCTCTGCCATCCAACTACCACCCAATCTCTCTCCTCCCTTTTGCCTTGAAAATTCTTGAACGCCTGGCCCACCAATGCCTGACCAACTTCTTTAATTCCAACTCCCTTCTCAATCCTCTGCAATCTGGTTTTCACGCAGCCCATTCTACAGAAACAGCCCTCACCAAAGTGGTCAATGACCTTTCCCTTGCCAAAGCCGAAGGTAAATACTCCATCCTGCTCCTCCTGGACCTCTCCTCGGCATTTGACACTGTCGACCACTCCCTCCTCCTCCACTCCCTGCAGCTATTGGGCATTCAGGACCTAGCCTTAGCCTGGATCTCCTCCTACCTCTCCAACTGCTCCTTCACAACATTTTTCAATTGCTCCTCATCCACTCCTACACCCCTCTCAGTTGGTGTTCCTCAAGGTTCCGTCCTAGGACCACTACTGTTCTCACTCTATACTGCCTCAATTGGCAAAATCATCTCCTCCATGGGTTTCAATTACCACCTGTATGCCGATGGCACCCAGATATATCTCCACACCCCAGATCTCTCCTCCTCTACCATGGACAAAGTCTCTGCATGCCTCACATGCATTTCCTCCTGGATGGCTGCCAGGTACCTGAAGCTTAATTTGGACAAGACTGAGCTTCTAATATTCCCACCCTGCAAAGCTGCACCCACCCAGATCTGCACATCACTATTGAAAATACTACCATCCGCCCTACCTCTCAAGCCCGCTGTCTCGGCATTACTCTGGACTCTGAACTTTCCTTTACACCCCACATCCAAGGTATTTCCAGATCCTGCAACTTCCACCTCTGCAACATCTCCAAGATCCGCTCCTACCTGTCCCCTGACACCACTAAACTCCTTATCCACGCCTTGTCATCTCCCACCTAGACTACTGCAATTCTCTTTTGTCTGGCCCCCCCTCTAACCATACTGCCCCACTTCAATTGGTAATGAATGCAGCAGCCAGACTGATACATTCTTCTCACCGCAGCGCCTCTACAACTCCGCTCTGTAAATCCCTACACTGGCTCCCCATCAGCTTTTGGATCAATTTCAAAAACCTGTGCTTGGCCTACAAATCAGTGCACAAGACCTGCCCGACCTACATCTCTGATCTGGTCCACAGGCACATACCAGCCTGCCCCCTCCGATCCTCCAATGACCTGCACCTAGTCGCACCACGCATAACTCAGTCACATGCACGATTGCAGGACTTCACCAGGGCTGCCCCTACTCTCTCGAACTCGCTCCCACCAGCCGTCAGACTCGCCCACACCTTTAATACCTTCAAACAAGCTTTCAAGACTCACCTCTTCATGCTCACATACCGCCCTACACCAGCACCATAATATGTTCTGTTAGATACCCTCTCAAAAGATGCACCTATTGTCTCCACCCTTTAGATTGTAAGCCTCTGGCAGGGCCCTCCTCCCTAGTGTTTCCAGCTTGATTATGCAATCTTACTGACAATCACCCCTCTTGTAGACTAGGACAGTCTGTATTTTGACCTATGACACTGTATTGTTATCAAATAATTTGCATGATCTTGTTTTGTTGTGAGTTTCCGTATGTTCTACCTTGTACGTTAACCCATTTATCTATTGTGCAGCGCTGCGTAATATGTTGGTGCTTTATAAATGCAATAAATAATAATAATAATATTTTGTATAATAATAATAATAATAATAATAATAATAATAATAATAATATAATAAAATAATAAAATATTATAATACTAATAATCCCTCTTTTTCAAGAGGTTTTTCAGAACTATTATACTACTACAAGAAAATGTGGCCATCAATGACCTGCTGGTGATCAACCACTTAGACTTTTTTGAAAGACATTTTCCTTCAGTAATTCCACCAGTAGCTACAAAGGAAAATCCAACACGACCATACTTTGGGAAAAGAAGAGGAGAGAGTCTACATGTGTGTCAATGTAATGTGGTCCTGTGCATACAATCATGTTTTCAAATGTGTGCAAATGTTACGAACTTTCTAGCCTATATTTGGCCAACCTTAAGTAATAAATAAATAAAAATCTCAACCTAGTCTGCCATTATCTACAAATATAAAACAATATTAGTTTCAATACCACTAACAGCTGACCATGGGATAGTTAGTAGCAAGGAAACATCACAAATAAGAAATAAAATACAATTTGTTGAAGCAAGATGGCCTAGAGAACTTCCAAGCCACTAAATAAATTGGTGGCTAAAAGGTTAATGCTTTATGGACTTTTCCTTAATAGAGATTCAAAATGAGTCCTGCCAAGGCATCCACAGAGACAGCAGGATTGTATCTAAGTACATTCCATAGGAATATATTATGTCACTTTGAAGGTTTTTACTAATGAAAACAATTTTATGCAGGCCCAAGGACTTGTGTTTCATTCGAGTATTTGGACTTTTTAAAGGAAATCCACAATTTCACTTTAAATTCTCTTGCTATTGATTTTTTTTCTCATTAAATATTGGCTCATAGCATAGGTGAAAAAATATCCAGTACAAATGTATCCCTTATAAAAATGCAGCAGATGTAGACGTTACCCATGCAGACCAACATAAAGAAGTAAGTCAATTATATAGAAAGCAATCCAAAGTGTAAGTGGAAGGCTTGAATTACGCGCTAACCAACTTCTTTTATAAATAATTTCCTTATCCCAGTTTTTCTGTAAAATATTAAAATGAAATGTTTCTGCACTTTTGGGGGCTCAAGTAAAAAAGTATTAAAGAAAACAGCTTATATTTGTTAATTTTATTGATAGCGTCACATAAATTATAGATTAATAATGACATATAATAAAGAACCATTGTCTCTAATGTGTGCCATCCTCTATTTGTGATCCTGAATTCAGTCATATTTTTATAATTATTTTTATTTAATCATGCATCATACACATTTTTAAATCTTCTACTTACCAAAGTAGTCACTACTCTCCCATAGGACCAAAATTCGAGTTAGCAATATACATTGTACACTATAAACTTTCCACTGTAACAATATTCTATTCATATAACAAATTATGTCCAGATATCTATCAAACCATTTACTTCTCAATTACTTCTTAATCCAATCCAGAAAAAAATTATTTTGAGAAATTCTGTTTATTCACTGGGTTAACCTGATATACATACCACATTTGGTTTTGGCATATTGTATGGAGCTTGGCAATCATCAACCACAAAAAATGTCCCCATAGATGTCAATGAAAATAACAAAATGGCAACATTTCACAAAAATTGTTGTACTTAAAAAAAATCAATATGAGTTTCCTAATTGTTGTAGTGCAATTAACTGTGGGATGCTATGATATAATTCATAGTGGTCTCTTTGCAAGATATATTATTCTCGGTCACCAATTCATTGCAGACTATCACTATAAATGACAGTAGGAATAGGATAACTATGTCACTGGGATTCTGGTGGCTATGGATTCTTGTAATAGGTACTGGCATAAAATGCAGCCAGATGTAAGCCCCAAAATTTCTCTCAGTTCAGTCATCTTTTTTAAAAAGAACAGAGACCAAGGAACTGTGATGACATGCAATTTATTTTTAGCTTTGTAAATAAATTACTGTGCATTAGAACCAAATTAAAATCTTATTGTACCAGGAGTGGTGTTTTCATTTGTTAGAGCATACTTTACTTCATTTTTTTTCTGGTAGTAACCAGAGAATTGGCTTTGTGTTCTAGCAGCCATGTGTACCACTACCAGCTTTCGAAATGCAGCTCTGTTTGGAATGAGAAGTAACTGAGAAGTGAATGGGAGTCCTTTTTTAAGATGTGTTATTTTAACTTTCAATTTTAAAATTGATTTAGTCAAAAACTGTATAGTATTTTAGAGAAATTATTTTTGCCATGTTCCCTGGTTTAGCCCTTATACCCACACCAAATTTTGTGTTGATATGTTTGGGGGCTTTGCAATCAATGGCCCCATAAAATTAAATTTAAATTAAAAAAAATAAAGACAAATGAATGCTGTATTTTCCACTATGCAAAATGGACTCAGGTATTTGCTGTGAAATAAAGTCTGGGAACTTTCCTGCTCATCTCTATTGACTGGATTACTGCAGAAGATATTACCTAAAACTTTTATCTCTAAGTGGACTATTTTGCCTAGTCTTTTTTCTATTTAGGGATTTTTAAGGGGTTTACAATTTATTGATTTTAAAACATTATTATGTACATTGCTCAACAAAGGGTTTCATACCTTTTGTGATGTATACTGTGATGTTCATGAGGGCTGCTGAAATAGAAATGATAAGCAGCAGTTTATAATTTTGGATGACCATTTTGACTGCTTCCAATTTCCTGGACATCACAGCTTTGTTAGACAAACCCTCTTATTTACCAATCTTTTGCAAATTCAACCAATGATTGACCTCTAAGCTCTCACCTTTACAGGACATATGAAAAAAACATCACCATTATAGTGCTTCTGGGTGTGGATGGGCGCATTCATTTCCAAATGTTAAGACAATTTCCATTTATTTTATGTACAATGTCGATAGAGCTCTAGACTCAATTAAATAAAGTTAACTGAATTGCTCTCCAACCAAGCTGGGCACTGCTTGGGCAACAGTAGTTTGTACCAAATGCTGTGCATTACAATATATACAACTAAGAAGGCTATATGATTTGCATTACAATGCAGTGGTTTTATAAATAGGAAATAGCATAACAGATAGCTGCAACCTTTGAAAACATAAACCTCTGTATACAATAAATTCATTATTTTTAAAAGCATGCAAGTCACATTTACAAACACATAGCAATCTCTTGTTTTTTGTGCACATTAACCTCCGTGGCGGTAATTCCGAGTTGTGTACGCTTGGGCTAGCCACCGGGAGCTCATTGCAGAGTTTAGCGTGCAGGGGGGGAGGGGCGTTTTTACGCACCTCCCGGGGAATCCAGATGCTGGTAGCCGTTCTCCTTCTTGTCCTCCAAGGCTCTGAATCACTTTGGTGAGATCGCCGTCAGTAATCTCACTCCCGGGTTACAATGCCACACAGAGGACAGAGGGAAAATTGCAGTGCTGGAGCCCAGGGAGGTGAGTGAGAGCAGGGGTTGCTGCAGGTCTTCTGGTGGCGTGATTTTTTTCTGATTTTAGGGTCTTAAACATTTACCACCAGGGGTGTTAAGATAATGTCCCCATGTTGAATATTTGCCCAATCTAGAGAGGAAACAAATGAGTCAAGTTTAATGAGTTTTAGGCTGTTAGAATTAACAACACAGGTAACTCCAAAAAGAAACCTTAGAGCAAACCTGAACTGAAAAATAAAAGCCAAAACCCACATACACAAGTCATACTTACCCTCCATGTAGTCTACTCATCAATCTTTTTCCCCTCTCCCGCGTCCTGTTTGTCTACTGTGATTAATGGAATTCTCCGTCCTCCATTTTAAAAGTGGCAATGACCCTGTAACAGCTTTCAGGTCAGCACTCTGTTAACCCTTAATATTGCTTGAGCCATAGGGAAACATAGACAGTACCTTGCACATCAGTTATCCTTTCAGTTATAACTGACAGCAACTCATAGTGAAAAAGGGCTCCAAAGCTTTCAACTTCCTGTGAGACAAGATTAACAAAATCTTGTGAGAACTGGAACACGAAACATTGTTAGACGAAAATGGTGGGGTTCTGAGAGGAACTGATGGTGAGGTAAGTATGTAAAATTCATTTGCAGGTACATCATGTGCTTATTTTAAATACTTTTACTCAGCTCAGTTTCACTTTAAAGATAAACATAAAGATGCAAGGATAATTCAAGGCATTTACATGTATACAATCTTATGTTGCTCCTTGTCCTTTTACTATTAGTGTCTCCTCTGTGTGTGTTTTATCCATCTCATTTCTATTATTTCAATGGTTCAGGAAAGACATAACTGCTGAAATATATATTTAACATTAAACATTAAACTTTGCATATCAGTTTCAGAGTAGCAGTGAAATTATACATAGAAGTTCACACATATATTTGATTTAATATTTTATTAAATTCTTCGAGCAAATGTTTTACCTTTTAAGCCTTCACTTTAAGCCTTCCTGGAAAACCAGGCAGTAACCTTCAGCAAAGGCATTCAATGGAACCAGACAAAGTTTTCACTGAGGATAGATTGATTCTCAAAAGTTTAAGTGGTCAGACATGAGCAGAATTCTCTTCACTTCATTGGTATATGTTAAAAAAGTATTTCCAGCAGCACCTAACAAATTAGCTTATTACTAAAGACTGAGCAGATCACAGACTGCCTATCAAAAATAGATTTCAAGTCACAGATGGTTAATGCATCTGCAAGAACTCAAGCATTGTATTGACATTTGTTACTAACAAAATTCCAAGTTAGTAGCATACTATAACAAGTTCACTCTGAAACATTTACTCCTTTTATTTCGCGTTCGCGTTGCAATAGATATTAGTGCAAGCATATACCTATTGGTTTTGGAGTCTCTAAACAAAGATATTATTGTTGTGCTGCTTTTCTGGATCAAAAATCAGGAAAAAAATAATATTAACAGAGATCTCAAAATGTTGATGTGCATTCAAACTTACACTCGCACACAAATATCAATTAACCAATAGTGAGGATAAGGGGCTCATCCTCCCCTTATTCTCTGGGAAATCGGAGTAGGCTCTGTGAGTGCTTATGGTGGAATCAAGTAGCACCCTTTAATAATAATAAAAACAAAAGTTTGCTTTCCTAAAACAGAAAGAATTTGCGATAATTCAGGCTGGAGTGAGCTTGAGATGTCTCCCAGTGCAATAATAATAAGGGGACCTCAAAGTTTTGCTCCCACCCAAGGAATATTTTTGTCTGTACTTTCCATTTACATGTGTTTCCTGCTTTGAAAAAAAAAGATGGGTTGGTATTTCCAAGGGGAAGATCTCCATGTCAATAAGGTACCAGCCAGCAGACGGGATAAGTCATTAATGGGGCTTAGGGGAGGATGCACAGTAGTGATAAGTGTAATGACCTAATTAAGATTACATGAAATTTTACATAATTCACAAAGTAACGATTACAGTCGTAATTGGAAATTAATTATGATCATTTTTGGTAATTATGATCATTTCCATAACAAACGAATCGTAATTTTGTGTATAATGTGGAAATTCGGCCATTCTCAAAATTGTGTTCCAGTACAGAGCCTCCTGATACATCTAAAGCAACAGCACGTGCATGCAAACACGCTGAAACCAGCACAGGAGATTTGGGCGCAGCTCAGGAGATTTGGGCGCAGCCGGCGCCACCATAGATCGTAACAGGAATTACGGCTATAGCAGGCACAAGGAGTAACTTCAGCGCGCTGATGATGCTGAAGTTACTTTTAAAACATAATAATTCAGCTTCCAGCAATTGCCAACCACAAACTTTTCTGGAAGTTTGATTCACCCCCATAGTGCATCATTAGGGTCAACTTTGACCCTCTACATCACAGTCAGCAGGCACATTATAGCCAATCAGGCTACACTCCCTCCTGGAGCCCCCCTCCCCCCTTATAAAATGCAGGCAGAGTCAGGCTTTTCACTCACTTGTGTGCCTGTAGTAATTAGTGAAGGGACAGGTGCTGCTGCTGCTGCTGCTGCTGCTGCTGCATTCAGACTCTTATAGGGAAAGCTCAGTTAGGCTCTTTTAGGCTTCTTAGCTTGCTCACTGCTGATTCTTATTGCTACAAAAGCACCCCACAACAGCTCTTTTGAGAGCTAATCTTGTTCTTGTGATCTAATTTTTTTTTTGTGTGGCCCACTTGCATATACAGCCCTGGCAGTCATTTGCAGCTGTCCTTTGGCCCTTGGTGGTAATTCCTACTGTGCCACTACCAGGCCCAGCACATTCAGTGAGTGACTACCTGTGTGTGTGACAGGCAGCTGCACATTTGTAATCCCAATCACTGCACCTGTTCACTGTTCAGTGCACCTACCTACCTACCTACCTACGTGAGCACATGCATTGTTAATACCACCAGTTATTGCTCCTGTTCACTGTACGTGTGTGTGTGTCTGTGAGTGTGACAGGTGCACATTTGTAATACCCAGCAGCACTGCATATGTGAGTGCACACAGTGTGATATTTAATACCACCAGTCACTGTACTTGTTCACGGTATGTGTGTGACAGGTGCACATTTGTAATACCCATCACTGCATATACCTACCTGTTGTTCAGTGCATCCACTTACCTAGGGGAGCGTAAGCAGTGTGATATTTAATACCAACAGTCACTGTACTTCACTGTACTGTTGTTCTGTCATTGAGCTACCTCAGCCCGGCGACCATATGGGCTGGAAAAAACGCTATCGCATGCACTCTGGTCATGGTGAGCACCAGTCCAGCACGGCCGTCACTACACAAACAGCTGTTTGCGGTGAGTTACACAGTGAGTTTGGTGTGTCAGTGTGAAGCAGTACTCTAATTACACTCCCTGATTGATGTATACACATGCAAGATGTTTTAAATCACTTTAGGCCTCCAATTTAGCATGCAATGTGATTTCTGCCCTTAAAACGCTGCTGTGCGTCAAATCCTGATTTTTCCCGTGAACTTTTGGCGTGTATCCCACTCTGCCATGCCCCCCTCCAGGTGTTAGACCCCTTGAAACATCTTTTTCATCACTTTTCTGGTCAGCATAAGTGTTTCTAGTTTTCAAAGTTCGTCTCCCCATTGAAGTCTATTGCGGTTCACAAAAGTTTGCAAGTTCAGAGGTTCGGGCCATCTCTAGCGGCCTGGAGGGGGAATAGTATTTAATATGGTCGGGACTTGTGCGGCAGCAGGATCAGCCATATACCGGCTGAATCCTGCGCCCAAGTCTCCAGCGCCGTTATCTCTCGTACGCCGTGCAGGGACTTTTGTATCATCAGATATTGCAAGACCCAAAACCAAGTGTCTCAGCATGCATGACTGCTAAGTGAACCTTGACAAAGAACACTTGTCTTAGAAGTGGCTGCAGGTAAAGCCTCCTCATACATTTAAAGCGACAGCACATGCAGGGGCTTTTGCATTATCAGTAATTGAAATCAAATGAGTGACTTTCCTGAGTTTTGTAAATACTTAAATTTGCATAGTTGCTATTAGAAACAAAATTATGTCCATTTTCATAATTAAAATAACTTGTTTCTAAAGAAAACACGATATTACGAAATTTTGCTATAAACGCGAATTTGCAGTGGAACACAAAATCACGCAGTGGAAATTACGCTTACAGAAATCAAAATTATGGTTTGTATGGCAATTACAATATTACAAATTCACACTGAAGTGGCAAATTTTGCGTCCGTAATTACGGAAACGTGAAATTACGTACATTTTTGGTTCATCACTAATGCAAAGTTGTTGTTTTAATTATTGAAACAAAATATATATAGACTCACCAAATCACTGGACCTACATGTAGGTCAACTCAACTCAAGCATTGAGACACTTATGGCTACCTCCCTCCCTTCCTCCTTCAGTAAGGGATACTAGTTGCTTCACATCCACATCACAGCAGAAAACCTCAAAGAAAAAGTCTCCAGTTGTGTAAAACGGTTCCACATTTATTTAATATATATAGAGAAATAAATCATGCCCCTCATGTCTCCAGCAGTGCTCACTTCTGTATCTAGACCCTGTCTTGGCTCTTCTATAAGAAGAGGACTCATTATCTGGAAACAGTTAAAGTGGATCCGAGATGATTTATTGTCCAGCGCTGCTTAATATGTTGGCACTTTATACATACAATAAATAATAATAATAATAATATTAATGATATTTTACACATTGCATAATTGTGTTCCTTTCCTATTGTTTATAGGGCGTTCCTCAAGCCAAATAATTTTTTGTTTTTGTTTTAATACTCTAATTCCCTATAAACTAAACAAGCCACGCCCATAGGTTTTCGGAGAGACAAGGCACTTTCAGACAGTAGCAAGGGCTTATGGGAGGGGAGGAGGAGGTGGGATTAGGTTTTTTTGCTCAAGATGCAGATAAGCCTGCCTCTGTGTAATGTTTACAAACAACATGGCTGCTGTCATTGTATCACATGAAGAAATAATCATATTCTGTTAAAGCTGTTTGCAGCTAGATTTGTTGTGTAAATGATCTAAACTTTAGATAAGATATATAGACAAGTTACTTGTTATAGTTTGTTTTTCATCTCGGATCCGCTTTAATACATGTAGAGCCATTGCAGTGGGGGCTGCCATAAGTGTCCCAATGCCTGAGTGGACCTACATTTAGGTCCAGTGATCTGGTGTTTACATTGGGGGCGGTGGTGGTCACCCAGTACTTCTTGGAATCATCTGAAGAAGGCTGTGTTGTCATTTATAAAACTCTGATCTGCATAACTGTGGACTTGAATATCATTCAAAAAGAACCCTAGCATTGCTGTGAAGCACTGTGAAGCGATGCCTGTGAAGCGATGCCTTCTTTTGAAATACCGTAGTTATGTATGACGCAATGGTCCAACTTAGTTATTGTATTGATTGGGATTAACTGTGTTTTGCTTTCTTCCAAGGATATATATGACTACACAGTTTTGGTTGCAATGTCTTGCCTTGTTAAATCAGCCTCATACTGAGAGTGGGAGAGAAGTAGTTACATTTCCCTTTAACAAAGTGGCTGAATAGACTTAGTTCTTCATTTAAAGCTTTTCATATTTATTTTTTTACAAAGCTTGCATTTTTCCCTATATCATTATGCTAGAATAAAAACCAATGTTGTTGTATACTTAGTTCTTTGTAAATCTCAACTGTTTATTGATTTGCAGCATGCTGAAAACACTAATTAGAAAGTACCTATCAATAGCCCAGATAGTCTGAGTCAAAATAATTTAATGTACCAGACAACATGTACAGTGGAGACCAGCATTATCCCAAATCCCAGCTCAGGCTATTTTGAGAATTGTTAATTTAACTAATACTTACAGTAGGACAATACCTTAGCAGACATGTTCATAGACCACTAACTTAATAAATCATTTTTACAAAGTATAACCTGAAGTAAACATTGTTATAATTTAAGTAGGCCTCAGTTATTCGGACTGAGTTTAGGTAAAAGGCTTGTTCGCAAAATATACCTTGTAAAATAGAGTTTCTTGTGATGTAGGCAGAAGCATCTCAGTGTCTGCTTGAAGCAGATGGATAACAAGCAGATACTGAGAACATGTTCCTGAAGGAAGGCCACAGGCCTGCACTGTCCTAGACAACTGGACTACGAGAACAATCAACATAGGCCATGTTTACAAAATATCACATTCCTGTAAGTAAGGGAAAGGCATCATTAAATATTAATCGAGTAGGTGTGTATTAGGACACCACAAGGGGTCTAAGCCAATAGTCGGGTCTGGGGGATGGCTAAGATGAGGTCATATTTAACTCTTTTCTAGTCGGTAATAAAGGGCCGGGTGGGCTGACGGAGCTCACTCTGATTCCTACTTTCATGCTCTTCTATCTGTTGACTGGAACACTTAATAATTTCCTTCTTTATGTAATCTGATATAATGTATGCTGTACATAGTTAGTCTAGATGTAACATAGAGTAGATATAAGAAGACCTGATTACCCTCAGCAGGAAGGTAATCACGAAGCTGTAACGCAACATGGAACTTTGCTTGGCTAGGATATGACTTACTGTATCGGTATAGCTGTGTACTTAATAAACTCCATCAAGCTTTGAAGAAGCCTGAGAAAGTCTATCTCCTGCTTGCTGTAATGAGTCGTGTGTGCAACTCTCGCTGATGAGTTTGCTGGTGCCAGAGGAAAAGGTGATTTATAACAGTTTATAACAGTGGTGCCGTGAACCCAGTGCTGTCTAACAGACAAGACAAGACAGAATAGGGCCGGGCCATAGATAGTATTCAGTCTATTGAAACATTCCACAGCGAAACAAGCGGAGTAGATGCGGACTGGAAAGGTTATCAAGCTGACAAGTGGTGTGCGTGAGCCAGCACACGGGCTGAAGTTCGAGGAAATCAGCGGCAAAACTCTGGGATGTTAAAATTAAGCTGCAGGTGCACATGCAGTTAAAAGCCTAAACAGGATCGTGAGTTGTGGGAGCGCTCCGAGGCCAGCTAGCAACTGCTGCGGGAGAAGATCCACTGAGTGAAGTGAGACTCAGGAGCTCCAGGTGTGACCTATCAGGAGTTTCGCTGGGAAGTTGCTAAAGCTGATCGGATTGGTGAGCGATTAGAAGTCCGCGGACCAGGCATGTATGGTTTACGTTGTTATATTGCATTATCTTTATTGTATTTGGAGTTGTACAAGGAGTTAATGTGTTCTGTGTTATGTGCAGCTGTTATGTTACTTCATCCTCCTCCTTTGAGTGGTGGGAAGGGGAGGGTAAGGTGGGTTGCAGCTCCAGTGTACAGCGTACATAGTGCTGTCTTCAGAGTTTATGTGCTTTAATGTTTCTGTGTTGCATGTTACGGCTTACATAGTGGGCATGTATATGTTTGTCTGTTCACGGGCATATTTATTTTCGCTGGATAGATGTTAACTGTGTTATCTGCTGTTTTTTTTTTTCTCGCGCGCTTTCATTTCTCAGAGAGTGTCTGCTACTGTCTACGCAGTGGGTTAGGAGAGCGGGGAGTGAAGCAAGCTGGTTCCAGTTAGTGCTAAATGTTATTTTTAATGTCTGCATAAGTTATGTTGTTTTCACGGATCGTGGAGGGTGTTCACCAGCTAAGGCTGATAAATGTTCGTCTCAGAATACATTTGTAACTGGGATGGTAACAGTTAAGGTGTTTAGAGTTATACAGCATGCTCTAGTAGTTCTGAGTTATGTCTGAGATAAGCGGATGGTTTTGTAGAGAGAGAGAGATTCACACGTCACTGGGTGATACTAATGTGTATAGCATTTAGGATTACAGCTGGGACGGGGTCTTTCCAAGTTTTCCACGCAGGTATCCAAGAGTGTATGTAGCGGAATGCTGGCTTTCTGCAATGTGTAATTATGCTGAAATGTTTAGTGTGTATATACCTTGTATGTTCTAACAGTTTTTTTTCCTAAAGGTGCATAGGATTAAGAGGTTGCTATGGGGGATTACATAGCAGCCATCTTTGCTGGCATGCCAGGACTCAAAATGGAGTCGGAGGTTTGAGCAAGCCACGCCTATCTTCATGATGTATTAGGAGGGGAGGGGCGGGAAGCGCCCACTGATAGGCACACCCCAAGGGCAGGGGGAGGATGTGCTGGGGGGATCCCACGTCCCATGTCACAGCTGTGCACACGGCGCCATGCACGGAAGCAGCTGGTGGGAGTGGGGTCCAGAGTGGGGACAGAAGAGAGATTCTACTGAGTTTCTCGGCTTCCAGATGATTTCCTCAAAAGAAGTCTGGGCACAGGGAGTGTCCGCATACGTGAGCCAAGCAAGTTGCATGGTCACGGATTGGAAGTGTTTACCAGCCAGGGGCATGGAGACACATAGAAGTCAGATATTTCCCAGGGAGTGATTTGCAATAGCGGATCAGGGGGGGTATCTGTACTGGGTTGCTTATGGGATTATTCCTTAAAGTGAGGCACATTAAAGTGCGGTGCAACATGTGTTCCCAATAGAGATAGGGGGACAGTGCATAGTTGGAGAGGGAGAGAGGAACAGAGAGAAAGAAAGGAGTTGACCAATCCAGGTGTACTCGCTGCAACTGCAGAGTGTTTTTTTCGGGGTTTTTTGTGTCGGGGACAGGACCAGAGATTGACAAAGGAGTCATTGCTGGGCTGTTGGCGTGTTTTTCCTCGCCCACCGATTGGTCAAATATATATATTTTTTTTCTTTCTCTTCTTTTCTCCAGCTCTGCTTCAGTTTAGCACAGAACAGAACTGGAAGCAGTTCAGGGGGCAATTATAAAGATGATAGAATTGCCATTTACAGAGTGCCAGTGTATCAGTACAGTGTTTGCCATATGACTACCTACCAAGTGGGCTTCAGGGATCTGCATTCAGGCATATGGCGCTGGAATGCTTGGCCCTGCACCCTGTGTAGTTTAAGTGCAAAGTGCTCCTTCCTACAGGGAGGCAGCCATTTTTTTTGTAGTCTGGGGGTAGTAGAATGGCAAACATTGGTCAGAGGGTACACTAAACAGGACGTCGTGCAGTGAGGGCTGCGATCGATGAAGTTCTAGGTAAGTCGATGCGAAAATGAGTAAGAGCATTGCAGGCTCACCTGCAAAGCAGCAACAGGTGTGTGGCATCTGTAATCTGTGCATACGACGGCCGCGTATGTACAGAAGGGGGGGTGTGGTGAGAGCTTGCAATGAGGTGAGAGCTTCCAAAGGTGAAGTCCGTGGGAGCATATTTTAAACAGGTAAGTACTTAGGAGAGTACTGAGGTAGGGGAGAGAAGTTTAACTCCAATCTACCAAAAAGAGTAAACAGAGTTCATGAGAACCATAAAGCAACGAGATCAATTATGGTATATATATATATTGATAAATTTAACACTAGAATTACCGAGTTTTCTATTTTCTGTTGCAAAGCCAGAAGTGTTATTCACCCCTGCTGAGATTTTCACAGGTCTTCAGGTCGATTATCTTCAATCTATTGTTGTGCAAACCACCTGTAAGGCCTTGCACATTTCCATTTGTTTACACAAAGTAGCTGTGTGAGACTTGGAAACCTTCAGACATGCCTGCCGTATCTATACAAAATATCCCCCACATTCACTGACCCGCAAATATTACAGACACACATTCACAATATATGGAAACGCAAGTCTTTTATAAACAATTGTGTGAAAACAGAATGAAAAGTTGCTGATACAATGACATGAATACAATGAAAACTTGCTAACACTTCAGTCTCCAATGTATGTTTGTACACAAATAGTGTAGAGGACTCTGAAGTGTAGACAAAGTGTCTGAGGTGAAACAGGGGTGGGGGTAGGGTTGCCTGTATTTAAGTATTTATATAGCGCCAACATATTACGCGGCACTGTACAGAGTATATTGTCTCGTCACTAACTGTCCCTCAGAGGGGCTCAAAATCTAGTCCCTGTCATAATCATACAGTATGTCTATGTATGTATCATGTAGTGTATGTATCGTCATCTAGGGCCAATTTTATGGGGAAGCCAATTAACTTATCTGTATGTTTTTGGGATGTGGGAGGAAACCGGAGTGCCCGAAGGAAACCCACACAGACACAGAACAGCAAAATGAAATCAGAGGGCAATTGGCACTTTTGGCAGTGTTCCATTGACATAACAAATGATGACAGACTGAAGCATTCCATTACCATGGCATTGATGGCAGTATGGCAGATACTGTAATGCAATTAGGCTGGCTTTTCACAACATATGAATGCTGTAGAGGTGGCCAAAAGGTGTGATGCTGTCCTGTCCATCCATTGTAGCAGTGTATGTAAGGGAGTGGCATGACACAGTGCTGTGCATAAAAGCAGACCGATGCAGGTGGAAGAATCATTTCTTCTTCGCATTTCTAAGAACACGCATCAGGATGGCCTGCGTATCACTGCCACGCAGGAAGAACCTCTCCGCACAACAGGCTTTGGCCTGGCTTCAGGAAATGGACGAAGAAGACTCTGATGGAGGAGAGATTTCATTTGTCCAGCAGGCCACTGATACCTCCTCAGAAGAATCTGAAAAGGAGACAGAAGAAGAAGAACCCAACATGCACCGTGGTACTGGGAAGCAGACAGACTATAACCACATGAAGGTATGTGAATGTGTGTATAATTTTACCATGGCTGTTTCTAAGGCCGTGCGGGCGCCCTGAGCGCTGTTGGGAGGGGGGGGCGCTGTGATAGCGGGGGGAGCCGGAGCCGCGGGGAGGGCAGCCCGACCTCTCCCTCCCTTCCTCTCCCAGGCCGCCCTCCGTGCTCCCCCCTCGGACTGCAAACCAATTGGCAGGGAAGCGCTATACAAAACGACTCACCTCCCTGGTTCCAATCACTGCTCTCTCACCACCAGTCTGCTCTCTGCACAGAGTAGACGCTGATACACACACAGGAAGCAGCGTGTGTATCAGCGTCTGTGCAGAGAGGAGACTGGCGGCGAGTGAGTAGCGATTGGAACCAGGGAGGTGAGTAGTTTTGTATAGCACTTCCCTGCCCATTGCTTTGCAGTCTGAGGGAGGAGCACGGAGGGTGGCTGGGGAGAGGAAGGGAGGGAGAGGTTGGGCTGCCCTCCCCGCGGCTGCGGCTCCCCCCTGGGGGGCACCTACCTAACCTATACTGGGGCAGCTACCTATCTAACCTATCCTGGGGGGCACCTACATATCTTACCTATCCTGGGGGGCACCTACCTATCTAACCTGGGGGGGAGCTACCTAATCTAACCTATACTGAGGGGGCAGCTACCTAATCTAACCTATACTGGGGGGCAGCTACCTATCTAACCTATACTGGGGGGCACCTACCTATCTAACCTATACTGGGGGGCACCTACCTATCTAACCTATACTGGAGGGCAGCTACCTATCTAACCTATAGTGGGAACATTAACTTATCTAACCTGTATTGGGGGCACCTACCTACCTACCTACCTAGCCTATACAGGTGACAACTATACTGGCTACCTATATTGGAGGCACCTACCTAAATAACCTATACTGGGGGCATCTACCTATCTAACCTATGCTGGGGGCAACTATTCCTGGCGGTGGTGAATGCCTATATTTTGTACAAGGCATGTACAGGGTGGACAGGCAAAAGAAGATTGTTTCTGAGTCTTCTAGCTAAGGAACTCCGTTGCCGATTCATGCAGCACAAGGAAATATTGGCACAAAGGCGGGCTACTGAAGCTGTTGCAGCTGCTGTGCCAGGGACTGTACAGACAACCCAGTGCCAGGTGCAAGAGAGCTGCAACAGGAATCGCAGCAGGTTTACCTGTGCAACATGTCAAAAATTCACCTGTGCCAAATGCAGTGACGATGGACACTGGGTCTGCAAACGCTGTAAACTCTGTAAAGTTTGAAACACAGAATTTTTGGTTTTGCGCGATCGTGAATTTTCACGTGAAACCAATATGTATAAACGTTATCGATACACACCAAGCCGCTCACTCCGCTCCTCCAATGAACTTCGCCTGACCGTCCCCCGCATCACCCAGTCCCATGCACGCCTCCAGGACTCCTAAAGAGCCACTCCAACACTATGGAACTCCCTACCTCCACCCATTAGGGCAGCCCCCTCCTTCAACACCTTCAAGAAGGCCCTCAAAACTCACCTTTTCACTCTGGCCTACCACCCTCACAATTGCTCTAAACCCACAGCTGAACTCTGGTCCCCTACCTCTCATGTCCCTACCTCTCCCTCTAGATTGTAAGCCTTTGGGCAGGGTCCTCCTCCTTTTGTGTCCTACCTGATCATGCACCTCCATTACTGTGAACCCATGCTATGCATTTGAGTGAACCTGCTCCCATCCAGTGACTAAGCATTACCTTGTACTCATACTGTGCTGCGTGATCTGGTTTGCATGTATTCCTGTATTGTCGTATTGCTGTATGTCACCCCTAAATATTGTCTGTAACCTAAATTAATGTCCAGCGCTGCGTAATATGTTGGCGCTTTATAAATACAATAAATAATAATAATACCTCTCGCTGTGCAGTGTCTTTTGCAAGCTGAGGAAGTTCACACCGGACTTTATTCACCGTGCCCAATAGCATTGTTTTGCGCTGCAGCAGTCTGTGTGACAGTGACAGTGAAGTAAAGAAATTGTCCGTCATGGGTTTATATAAATATCATATGTATTATGGCAATGACAAACCTTAGCAGACTTTGTGGGTCCAGCTTGCGCAGTGAAGCACGAGTGACTTGCTACTGCACTGGGCACTCCAATGTCCTCCTCTACCCAATGTCCTCCTCTACCCACACCATCCCATTTTTTGGTGTCTACCCCCACCTCTGTTTCACCTCAGACACTTTGGGCTCAATTCTGGTAGCTGTGCGAGGCGAAGTAATCAGCAGTCGGGAAAATACCTCACACATTGTTTTTTTTTGTTTTGCCTAATTCTGGTACATTTTCCCACCTGCTGCTTATGGTCGCTAAATTACCGACATGCAGGGGGAAAACAGTGAGGTATTTTCCCGACTGCTGGAAGAAGCCCCGGCCAGCCCGCCTCCTGAGGATCCCAGAGCTGAGGAGGGGGGCACAGCGCAGGAAGGGGGGAAATTGTGCAGAGCAGCGGGGAGGGGGAAAAGCCTCCCCCCCTCCCTCACCTTAGGGGCCCCCCCTTCTGCGCTCCCCCCTCCCTCCAAAAGTGCAGCCAGCCAGTGGCAGCAGCGACTCAGCGAGGAATCACTTACCGGCAGGATCATAGCAATAGCGCTGCGTGCCGCTGGGCTGGTCTCCGTCTCCTCCACTGACATATCATGATCTCGCAGTACTTCCTGCGAGAGCATGATAGGTCAGTGGAAGAGACGGAGCTCAGCCCAGCGGCATGCAGCGCTATTGCTATGATCCTGCCGGTAAGTGATTTCTCGCTGTTGCCGCTGGCTGACTGCACTTTTGGAGGGAGGGGGGAGCGCGGAAGGGGGGGCCCCAAGGTGAGGGAGGGGGGAGCCCCCCCCCCCTCCCCGCTGCTCTGCACAATTTCCCCCCTTCCTGCGCTGTGCCCCCTCCTCAGCTCTGGGACCCCCACTAACTGAGGATATCTGCCGCCAATCTCGTTGCATTTGTGGGGAAATCTGCTGCCAATCTCGTTGCATTTGTGGGGAAATCTGCCAATCTCGTTACATTTGTGGGGAAATCTGCTGCCAATCTCATTACATTTGTGGGAAAATCTGCTGCCAATCTCGTTACATTTGTGGGGAAATCTGCCAATCTCATTACATTTGTGGGGAAATCTGCCAATTTCGTTAAAATTGTGCGGAAATCTGCCAATCTCGTTACATTTGTGGGGAAATCTGCCAATCTCGTTACATTTGTGGGGAAATCTGCCAATCTCGTTACATTTGTGGGGAAATCTGCTGCCAATCTCGTTGCATTTGTGGGGAAATCATAAGATTGCATTTGTGGGGAAATCTGCTGCCAATATTTGCAGGTCAGTGAATGTGGGGGATATTTTGTATAGATACGGCAGGCATGTCTGAAGGTTTCCATGTCTTACACACAGGTTTAGATCTGCCTTGGATCTCAGCTACTCTTGAGTAAACAAATGTAAATGTGCGAGGCCTCACAGGTAATGGGTGTGTTTGCAGAACAAAAGAAAGAGAACAATGGAGCTGATGGCATGTTAAAAAACTCAGCAGGGGTCCTAGGAGGTGTGAGGTCCAGGGAATTTACTCAGATCTGCTCAGGAATGGTAAATCTAGTGTTAAAGTGTACAGAGTACAAGCCGCAGGGCGAAACCCAAATCATTAATAAGAATTGATTTGTTTGTATTTCGATTTCAGGAGTTTGGCAAATATGGAATCGAGACAGCTGCAGTGCTGGCAGCAAAGATGGAGATGTCAGTCGGATAAGCGAAAGGTTCCAGATGCCAATCTGAGTTTGGGGAACAGCGAGATTCCTGAGATCGGAAAGAGACTAAAAAAACTGACTGAGCAAAGCATAATGCAAAGTGCTAATGTTTTTCTTTCCCAAGGAGGTGCTTTTATAATGAAGAGTACCGTGCTGATGATGATCCTAGGCTGCCATTTCGTCCTAGGAGAATGAAGAGAGGACATTCTCAGGAACAATAAGGGGTTAATGAGAACACAAGTGCCAGGTGCAAACAAATTTCATGGCACAATGTGGGTGAAAGGTCTGAAGGGTCCGGTGTGCTGGAAGTTTGAATTGAACGGCAGTGTAAATCTGCTATTGAATGTCACACTCCCAGAATCAATGCTCCGATCCAAAGTTTTGTTAAAAGGTACAGTGCAGTACAATGGGTACATGCAAAAGGTGGAGTGTGGGATTTGGGGGTACCTTGTCTTGGTTATCCAGAGTGAGATGGTTCCATATTGGAGAGGAACGAGCAGGAGGCGTCAATTCTCCTACTGGAGAGACGCAGGGGACAACATCACAATCTGGGGTTACCAACAGAGGGTGTCTCTGAAACAACTATACACACGTAAAGGCTGGAAAGCCGAGGGTTGGTGGTTCTCGAAACAACAAGTAAAAATCGAGATCCAGCCACATTTCCAGGTGACAAAGAGGGTGGGGAGAGTGATCCCGGGGGAGGGAAAGCCAACACATGGAACCCCTGTCTCACTACACGGGTCACAACAGGGGACAATATTACACAGTCCATATGCAGCCACTAAGCTCATGCTAGTTGGGTAAGGGAAGAGGTACTCTTAACCACTTTACCCCCGCGCGTACGTATTTCTCCGCCCCTTTTTCCATCCTTTAACAACCAGGGACGGAGAAATACGTACTTTCCGCGTTCTCGAACGCTGTCCGCGCTCCCGATGGTAAACACGTCGCCCGTCGCTAGTAAACACGCCGCCGCCCGCTCGCCCAGAGATCAATGAACGGGAAAATCCATTCCCGTTCGTTGATCTAAGCCCCGCAATGATCCGCTGCTCTCCTATGGGCAGCGCGATCATTGTGAGAAAAAACTCACGTGTCCAGCCTCCTTATACTTCCTCCAAGCTTCCGGAAGGAAGCTTGGAGGTCGCATTAAAACAAAAAGTTACTGTGGCCATCTTGTGGCCAAATAGTAAACTACACCCTACACATTTTTCACATACAAATAAATGACTTTTACACATAAAATTAACTCATTACCTCCCACACTCCCCATTTTTTTTTTTTTTGTAATTAAAAAAAAATTAAAAAATTTACAATTAAAAAAAATACATAAATAGTTACCTTAGGGACTGAACTTTTAAATGCACCTTTATTTCCAAATAAAATATTGGCGCCAAACATTGTGATAGAGACATAATTTAAATGGTTTTAGAACCGGGACAAAAGGGCAAATACATTTCATGGGTTTTAATTACAGTAGCATGCATTATTTAAAAACTATAATGGCCGAAAACTGAAAAATAATTATTTTTTTCCCCACATTTTTCCTATTTTCCCATTAAAACACATTTAGAAAAAAATAATTCTTGGCATAATGTCCCACCTAAAGAAAGCCTAATTGGTGGCGGAAAAAACAAGATATAGTTCATTTCATTGCGATAAGTAATGATAAAGTTATAGACGAATGAATGGAAGGAGCGCTGAAAGGTGAAAATTGCTCTGGTGCTCAGGGGGTAAAACCCCTCAGTGGTGAAGTGGTTAATTGAAAGATTGCAGAGAGTACGGCCTTCCCAACCTCAGGTACATATTGTGCCTCAGGATATAAGGGGGGAAGTGGTCCAATCAGGACAGTTGGGGACATATTTTGTCAGGGAGATGCTAAAAGATCCTGTCCAACTGAGATTGGACAAAGGGAGGCATATCGATTTTTCTGGAGAAGGATCTTTTGCATGGAAGCTTCGAGATGTTTGGGTGAACAAATGGAAAGGGTGCAACATTTCTTTAGGCACCACCACTTCCTTAGTTCCCACCTCAACACATGTCTTACACCGTGACCTGAGAGGTCAACATTTTTTGGTGCTAGACGGGGAGGTGAAACAAGCAGAGTGGCCCTCATACGGGCAATTCTCACAGAGATACCTGTGTTTGCCGGGGCAAGTCAAATTTAGTGAAGAAGCCTGCTGGCTCAATAACACAGAATGCGAGGCTACCATTCAAAAGATCCGCCCTGAAGCCAAACCGATAGTTCCAGTGGCTGAAGGAAAGGTTTGTTTTTTTAACATAATGTCTAAGGACACATTCAAGGTGCATTTTCATAATTGTTCCGATATGGTTGATCTTTCAAGTGGAACATATTGTGGGAGAGGAGATCCCCTATGGATCAAGTCATTCAAGTTTGATGACGTCATTTCCCAAATTGTTAAGAGAACTCTAAAGTTCAAAGTTTCACGGGAAGTTCCCCTCCTGAAAGATAACACGACATGGGACAAAGGGGAACAGGTTTTGACCCAAGACGACCACACTTTGTTACAACGGTTAAACAAACAGAACACTGGGTTAGAGGTAAGATTTCACCATGATCCAGGTGACCTTAACAAGGTAAAACACAAATATAAGCAGGTGAGTTCCAGTCTGACCTGGTGGAAAAGGTTTCCGGCGATGTTCCAGGGACACTCGGACTGGGCCTCTGCAGTTCAAAAGTTCTTCCTACACTCACTGGTCGTCTGGATGGGGATGACAACTTTGGGCATCATTATCCAGGTGAGGTTGTGTGTTAAATTACGCAAAACAAATTAACCTGGTCAAGAGATTGGTGCCTCATAAACATTCTCATGAACGAATATTTCCAAATCAAGGGATATACAGGGTTATGGGTATAGGTTTAGTAGTACCGGTGATGGAGCTGATTGTATAAAGGTGCTCTTTTAGAAGGCACCTGGCACTGCTCCGTTGTGTAACAGACAAACGAGTTTCACTTTTCTGTGATCATGCAAGTTTGTGAGTGACGCAAATGCTGAGAGTGTGGTATAGAGGGACTTAGAAGTAGGGCCTCCCCAGAGAGCCTGGTTACAGGAAGACCAAGAGGTCTTGCCCTCTCTCCCAGGGATAACCGCCTAGAGCAGAGAAGTTGTGTGAGCACGAACATCGAAAAGTGAAACATAAAGAAAAGAAACCAGGTACCGTTGGGTTCAGAAGCTGGGTTCAGAAGCTGGGATCTGTGGATCAAGCCATTTTAGGGGGGATTGTTATAATTTAAGTAGGCCTCAGTTATTCGGACTGAGTTTAGGTAAAAGGCTTGTTCTCAGAATATACCTTGTAAAATAGAGTTTCTTGTGATGCAGGCAGAAGCATCTCAGTGTCTGCTTGAAGCAGATGGATAACAAGCAGATACTGAGAACATGTTCCTGAAGGAAGGCCACAGGCCTACACTGTCCCAGACAAATGGACTACGAGAACAATCAGCATAGGCCATGTTTACAAAATATCACATTCCTGTAAGTAAGGGAAAGGCATCATTAAATATTAATCAAGTAGGTGTGTATTAGGACACCACGAGGGGTCTAAGCCAATAGTCGGGTCTGGGGGGTGGTTAAGATGAGGTCACATTTAACTCTTTTCTAGTCGGTATTAAAGGGCCGGGTGGGCTGAAGGAGCTCACTCTGATTCCTACTTTCATGCTCTTCTATCTGCTGACTAGAACACCTAATAATTTCCTTCTTTATGTAATCTGATATAATGTATGCTGTACATAGTTAGTCTAGATGTAACATAGAGTAGATATAAGAAGACCTGATTACCCTCAGCAGGAAGGTAATCACACCGCTGTAACGCAACATGGAACTTTGCTTGGCTAGGATATGACGTACTGTATCAGTATAGCTGTGTACTTAATAAACTTCATCAAACTTTGAAGAAGCCTGAGAAAGTCTATCTCCTGCTTGCTGTGATGAGTCGTGTGTGCAACTCTCGCTGATGAGTTTGCTGGTGCCAGAGGAAAAGGTGATTTATAACAGTTTATAACAAACATAATACTTAGGAAACAATATGACCATAAGAATATTCAGTGTGCACAGTTTACAAGATATTTAATGCACATTCTAATGCTGATGGTATCCCATATCACTGAATTTTCAAGGATTAATAGAGTATTATAAATTAGATACAAATAACAAGCTCAAGAATCTTGTATCCTGTTTAAATGTTTGCAAGTAATACCATGTTAAGTAGATAAAGATCATGGGCCTCACAGTGACGTAGTGGATAGCACTCTCAACTTGCAGTTAAAACTTCTTGGTAAAAATCCCAGCCAGTAGAGTATGTATGTTCTCCCCGTGCCTGTGTGGGTTTCCCTGGGGCACTTTGGTTTCCTTCCACATCTAGAAAACATACAGATAAATTAATTTGCTATGCCTTAGAATTAGCCCTAGACTGTGATGGACAAATCCCTCTGATAGGGGTTAGATTGTGAGCCCCTCTGAGGGACAGCTAGTGACAAGACTATATACTCTGTATAGCCCTGTGAAAGATGTCAACATTATATAAATACATAATAATAATAATAATAATAATAATAATAATAATAATAATAATAATAATAATTATACGTTAACACATAGGTATTAACAGAGAGGAGGCAGATTTCTAAAACAACTGCTGTAGGTACTACTACTGAAGATAATGGACTTACTCCTGCAGAACTGAAATTTTCAAATTTCTGATTGGAAATCTGAATTTTTGACCAGAATTCGGAAAACAGAAATCGGAAAATGGCAATTGGAAACCCGCGGAAATCCAATTTATCGCAACACAATTTTAGCCCAGTCATTGAACTCAGAAGCATTGTACCAATTGGAAATCGGAAAAACAAAAAATGGGAAATTCCTAACAATCGGAAATGGGCAATTCCCACCATCCCTACTGGCCTCAGCACCCAACTTTCTCATGTCTGCTTTAATTAATGATGTTTTGTTCAGATCCACAGTAAAGTAGACACTGTCCATGGCAACTGTCTCTGTTAAACACATAAAGCTTTAGAAAATGTGTTGGCCTTTATAATTTCACTAAACTCTAGTTCTCAAGGTTCCCCCATCACCACCTTTCTCCATGCAGAGTGACACAGTGACACACAGTTAGAGATGGGATGAACTTCCGATTTTCGGTTCGCGAACCCTGTTCGCAAACCTCCGCGGAAGGTTCAGTTCGCGGAAAAGATTGCGAACCGCAATAGACTTCAATGGGGAGGCGAACTTTGAAAACTAGAAACATTTATGTTTTAAGGGGTCTAACACCTCCATGGCGGAGTGGGATACACGCCAATAGTCCCAGGGAGGAAACTGGATTTCATGCAAAGCAGCGTTTTAAAGGCAGAAATCACATTGCATGCTAAATTGCAGGCCTAAAGTGCTTTCAAACATCTTGCATGTGTATGCATCAATCAAGTAGTGTAATTAGTGTACTGCTTCACACTGACACACCAAACTCACTGTGTAACGCACCGCAAACAGCTGTTTGTGTAGTGACAGCCGTGCTGGACAACTGCGCACCATGGCGAGGATTGCTCTTCCTCACTCAGTGATGTCTGGTTAGGTAATGTCTGTCTGCCTTATCAACGTTCGATGGTTCTTTCTCTACCATTGTTAAAGCTTACATCTATTTTTTTGTACATTACATTTTCTACTTGCTGTTCAGTACCTGCAACGAGAATCTATTATGGAGGGCAAGTCTGCCATTGTGACCAAGGGTAATGGCGGGGGAACCCTTCCTGGTGTGATTCCGGTCCGGAGTTGGAGCCTAACAAACGGTCGGCTACCACCACACATCCATTGCAAGGAGGGCAGCAGGCATGCCCGTCCCGAGGTAGTGACCAAAAATAACAATACGGGACTCGGGAGGCCCTGCTGTTTTTGGAATGACGTCCAGAAGGACATTACCCTATAGGTACATGAATAAAACTTATAATTTTATTGTATCAATACACAGTTAAAAAAGAGTATCCCTGTTCCCGCTGTTTACTGTTTACTGCTGGCCCGACAGTAAACAGATTGCACGGTGGGACAGTGGAATTGACTTTGATCAGGATTATATTGGTCTAAATCCACCACTGAGCGTCTAGTCCCCCGTGCACACTGTATATATGTATAGCACACTTTCTGAAGAAGCCTTGCGGTGAAACATGCTCATGTTAAAGTTGTACAGCACCTAGCACTGTGTTTATACCTACCCGTCATTTAGTCAGTGTGCACGGGGGACTAGACGCTCAGTGGTGGATTTAGACCAATATAATCCTGATCAAATTCAATTCCACTGTCCCACCGTGCAATCTGTTTACTGTCGGGCCAGCAGTCATAGGAGTGTGGGATAGCTACACCTCACCGCAGCACTTTTAATTGCAGGTTGAGGGGGATAGGCAAAGACCCCCACACCCTGACTGCGGACATATCATTGACAACCCGTACAGTGGAGTAATCTGAACAGGGATACTCTTTTTTAACTGTGTATTGATACAATAAAATTATAAGTTTTATTCATGTACCTATAGGGTAATGTCCTTCTGGACGTCAAGTGTGTATTTAGATTTCCCTGGTACGCCCTTTCATTCGGTAGTGTTTGCTGTTTTTGGAATGAGTTGACTTTAAATCCTTTAACGGAAATCAGTTATGTAGGGCAAGTCTGCCATCCATTCAAGTGCAAGTTATGCACTGACTGCCAGGTATAATACAATGTGCAGTCACAGATGCAGTGAAAGGTATGCAGTGACTGCAAACAGACGTTTTTGTAGTGACGGCCGTGCTGGACTGGTGCGCACCATGACGAGAGTGCAGGTGACGGTGGCTTTACAGCCCATATGGTCGCCTGGCTGATGTAGCTAAATGACTGAACAGTGACTGTCCAGCTGATCAAATTTGGTCTGACCACAATGAAGCAACGACCTTATTATCTTTGGTGTGCCACCCCCACCCGAGACACTCAAATAGCCGGCGGTCATTGCTTCATTGTGATATGCAAGCCCCTTCACCGCGGCAAGGTAATGATCACGAAGGGGGATGGGCACATATACATACCTTTTGTTTTTTTTGTTGCAGCAGCCCGCAGTGCAGCCAGAAAAATTAGGCAGGCATGTACATGCACCAGAAAAATAAGTGTAGCGGACGCTGCTAGCAGCGGCCTTAAAAATTCAGGAATCCGCCTAGAGTCCTGGACCCTGTTGGTGGTGGCGGAGAAGGCAAGTGGCCTGCAGGCAGAGATGCTGTGTGTGGGGACTGACTAAGTCTTCCGTCGTGCAGTAGCCCTCGGTGATCTATTCCTCATTCATTTTGATAAAGGTCAGGTACTGAACACTGTCGTGACGTAGGCAACTTCTCTTTTCAGTGACAATGCCTCCAGCTGCACTGAAGGTCCTTTCTGACAGGACGCTTGCTGCAGGGCAAGAGAGAAGTTGTATGGCAAATTGGGACAGCTCTGGCCACAGGTCAAGCCTGCACAACCAGTAGTCCAAGGGTTCATCGTCGCTGCTCGCAGTGTCTACATCCACACTCAAGGCCAGGTAGTCGGCTACCTGCCGGTCCAGGCGTTGGTGGAGGGTGGATCCGGAAGGACTATGGCGAGGAATTGGACTAAAGAATGTCCGCATGTCCGACATCACCCTGAGATCGCTGGAGCGTCCTGTCCTTGCCTGCGTGGACTTGGGAGGAGGAGGATTACTGCCAGTGGTACCTTGATTGCGTTGTGCAGCCACATCACCCTTAAACGCATTGTAAAGCATCATCGACAGCTTGTTCTGCAAGTGCTGCATCCTTTCCGCCTTGTGTTGAGTTGGTAACAGGTCTGCTACTTTGTGCCTGTACCGAGGGTCTAGTAGCATGGCCACCCAGTACAAGTCATTCGCCTTGAGTTTTTTGATACGGGGGTCCCTCAACAGACTGGACAACATGAAAGAGGCCATCTGCACAAAGCTGGATGCAGACGTACTCTCCATCTCCTCTTGCTTATCCTCAGTGATGGGACGCAACTCCTCTTCCTCCCCCCAGCCACGAACAATACCACGGTACGTGGAGCAGCAGTAGCCCCCTGTGATGGCTGCCGCGGTTGTTCTTCTTCCGCTGCCTCTTCCTCCTCCTCAGAAACACCTTCCTCATCATCATCATCATGAGAGTCTGATTCCTCTCCTTCCCCACACGACTCCTCTTCTTCCTCCTCCTCCTCCCCCCTCTGTGCTGCCGCAGGTGTTGTGGAAACATCTGGTTCGGATGTAAATCGCTCCCACGACTCCTGCTGCTGTCACTGTTCTCGTTCACGCTCCTCCACAGCTGTATCCACCACTCTACGCACGGCACGCTCCAGGAAGTAAGCGCAGGGGATCAAGTCACTGATGGTGCCCTCAGCGAGACTCACCAGTTTGGTCACCTCCTCAAAGGGCTCCATGACCTTGCATGCATTTCACATCAGTGTCCAGTTGTTGGGCCACAACATCCCCATCTTACCAGATTGTGTCCTTGTACTATAATGATACAGGTACTGGGTGACGGCTTTCTCCCGGTCTAGCAGGCGAGAGAACATCAGCAGGGTGGAATTCCAGCGAGGCGGGCTATCGCAAATCAGGCGTCTCACCGGCAAGTTGTTTCTACGCTGAATGTCCGCAAAGCGTGCCATGGCCGTGTAAGACCACCTGAAATGCCCACACAACTTCCTGGCCTGCTTCAGGACGTCTTCTAAGTCTGGGTACTTTGACACAAATCTTTGCACGACCAGATTCAGCACATGTGCCATGCACGGTACATGTGTCAGCTTTCCCAAATTCAATGCGGAAATGAGATTGCTGCCGTTGTCACACACCACATTGGCGATCTCAAGCTTGTGCGGGGTCAGCCATTGCTCCACCTGTTTGTTTAGAGCAGCCAGGAGAGCTGCTCCAGTGTGACTCTCCGCTTTGAGGCAAGACATGTCTAACAATGCGTGACACCATCGTACCTGGCATGCAGCATAGGCCCTGGGGTGCGGGGGCTGTGTAGCTGGAGAGGAGATCGTGGCACCAGCCAAGGAGGAGGAGGAGGATGACGACAGCGAAGAGGATGTAGCAGGCAGAGAGGAGGTGGCTGGAGGCCTGCCTGCAAGCCGTGGAGGTGTGACAAGTCGGTCCGCTGCGCAGCCACGTACTCCCTGCTTGCTGCCATCAGTCACCAGGTTGACCCAATGGGCTGTGTACGTAATGTAGCGGCCCTGCCCGTGCTTGGCAGACCAGGCATCCGTGGTCAGGTGGACCCTTGACCCAACGCTCTTCGCAATAGATGACACCACTTGCCTCTCAACTGCACGGTACAATTTGGGTATGGCCTTTCGTGAAAAATAAGTGTGGCCTGGTATCTTCCACTGTGGTGTCCCAATGGCCACAAATTTACAGAAAGACTCTGACTCCACCAGCTTGTATGGTAATAGCTGGAGAGCTAATAGTTCCGCCACGCCAGCTGTCAGGTGCCGGGCAAGAGGGTGACTGGCAGACATTTGCTTCTTACGCTCAAATACTTCCTTTACGGACAGCTGGGTACTGCTGTGGGCAGAGGAGAAGGAACCGCTCAAGGGAAGAGGCGGTGTGGAGGAGGGTGGCTGTGAAGGTGCAAGGGAGAAAGCGGATGAGGACGATGCACCTTAAGGAGTAAGAGGAGAAGGAGAGTGGCTTGCCTTTTGAGGGGTGCTGCTTTTCATCAGGTGTTCTTGCCATAGCTGTTTGTGCCTTTTCTCCAGGTGCCTTCATAAGGCACTTGTCCCTACGTGAGAGTTGGCCTTTCCACAGCTCAATTTTTGCTGGCAGAGAGAACAGATGGCTTTGCTCCGATCTGGGACACACATGTTAAAACATTTCCAAACTGCTGAGCCCCCCTGGGGTGATGGCGCTACGGTGGCATCAGCAGCTGACGTTGAAGGGCATGTTGGCTGGCTGTCCATAGCTGGCGATACATGGCGCCGGACACTGCCCCCAGCTGTTTCTGAGGACGAGCTCCCTCTGCTTCTATCATGGAGTCATCTCCTCCTACTCCTCTCTGACTCCCCCTCTGAACTGTCCCCCTGGTCATCTCCTCTACTGGGAACATACGTGGCATCCATATAATCGTCATCATAATGCTTCTGGCCAGCTCCGCTTTCCTCAGACACCTCCTCAACTGCACCAACTTCAGGTGGTTCATCATCCCCCTCCTCACATGTTACGTCCATACTATCACCACCTAACTCAGACGTATGAGGTGGTGTACCTGCACCTTCTTCTTGTTGTTGCAGTAGTGGCTGCGAATCAGTGATTTCACCACCACCAAATAACTCCTGCGAAGTGTCAAATGCAGCGGATGTGGTGCTTGTTGTAGCGCTGGTGGCTGCGGGAGATGAGGTGTTCTGTGTTAAATACTCAAGCACGTCCTCACAATTTTGGGAAGTGATGGCACATGCCTTCTTCTGAGCACTGTATTTTGGGCCAGGTCCACACGAAATCACAGCAACACCACCTCGCAATCGCAATGACCTGCCGGTGCCTGGTGCCCTTCCTCTGGGTCTGCCTCTACCTCTTCCTCTACCTGGTTTGTCCATTTTGTCCATCTCGGGGGGATGCTAGGTACATGCAGTGAGCTGTGTTCACGCAACACAACAGGTAGTTAGTTATATGCAGTGAGGTGGGTTCACTGAACAGTAAAGGTATTTAGATGCAGTGAACAGGGTTCACTCAACACAACAGGTAGTTAGATGCAGGGAGCAGGGTTCACTCAACACAACAGGTAGTTAGATGCAGTGAGCTGGGTTCACTCAACACAACAGGTAGTTAGATGCAGGGAGCTGGGTTCACTCAACACAACAGGTAGTTAGATGCAGTGAGCTGGGTTCACTCAACACAACAGGTAGTTAGATGCAGTGAGATGGGTTCACTGAACAATAAAGGTAGTTAGATGCAGTGAGCTGGGTTCACTCAACACAACAGGTAGTTAGATGCAGTGAGCTGGGTTCACTCAACACAACAGGTAGTTAGATGCAGTGAGCTGGGTTCACTCAACATAACAGGTAGTTAGATGCAGTGAGCTGGGTTCACTCAACACAACAGGTAGTTAGATGCAGTGAGCTGGGTTCACTCAACACAACAAGTAGTTAGATGCAGTGAGCTGGGTTCACTCAACACAAAGCTAGGTATATGCAGTGATGAGGTGGGTTAAGTAAACACAACAGGTACTAGGTATATGCAGTACTGGGTAGTACAATGTGCAGCTCCCTGTCACACACACAGGTAGTCACTGAATGTGCTGGGCTGCTGGCAGTGGCACACACACTATCAATTAGCAAGGCTGTGCATGCAACAAAAGTGTCAGTTTGACACACAGAAAAAAAAAAGTACAGGATGAGCTCTGAAAAGAGCTGTTGAGGGGTGCTATAAAAGCAATAATAATCAGCCAGGAGCAAGCTAAGCAGCCAAGAACCTAATTAATCTGTCCCTAGGAGAACAATTTGCAGCAGCTCGCCCTAGTCTGTCTAATAGCAGGCAGACGAGTGACTGTAATGGCCGCCGGAGGCTGCCTTATATAAGGAGGGGTGGGGCTCCAGGGCTTAGTGTAGCCTGAATGGCTACAATGTGCCTGCTGACTGTGATGCAGAGGGTCAAAGTTGACCCTCATAGTGCATTATGGGGCGAATTGAACTTCCGCAAAAGTTTGCCTGGTGCAGGCGAACGCGAACCACCAAAGTTCGCCTGGAACCGTTCGCTGGCGAACCGTTCGGCCCATTTCTACACACAGTAAGAACATGCAAAAAAGTACACAGTAAGAACATGTAAAAAAAAATATCTTACAGTTTTATGAGAAAATCCCGTTTTCGACTTGGTAAAATGACATTTTGCTGTGGTACACTAATATATGCTAAGTTATTAATTTTTATTAATGTGATTTTATTCCATTCTAAGAAATCTATGCACACGTATGGTGACTCCAAGATACAGGTGACAGAACAAAGGAAGTTGCCCACAATACTCACAATAGGGAGGGAAAGTGTGAGCACAGTATACATTTTTAGCAGACAGTGTTGCTTGCAACCTTTCACATTGAAAATGCTATTTTTGATTTTGAGAAAATATTTGCGCATATACATTGTATTTTTGAAATATGGTAAAAACAAATAGTGAAAAATCACCAACTTGTTACAAAATGATTTCCAATGAGATTTCACTATTAAGTAGAATTTTACATTATGTTCACAAAAATTATTGTGTGCTAGCATGTTATTAAAATATGATTGTTAAACTGCTTTAATGTCTGATTGCATAATTAATTGTATTTTTTTTTTCATAAATCAGATTCATACTTTCCATGAGCAAAATAATTAGTTCAAAACAGTTTATTTTATAGAAGTTAGAATAACACTATCTAAGGCTCCCTGCGCAATGCAAATCCATTTTCCGATTCCGATTTTCATTTCTGATTTTCCCTGAATACATTTAACAGAAAAATGAATTAAAAAAATGCAGCATGCAGTAAAGATTAAAAATCGGAATCGGAATTAAAAACTGATTAAAAAACAGAATCGGAATTGCATGCAGTGTGCAGGGAGCCTTAAAGTGATTCAGTGACCTTTTTTCAAACCTGAGTAAGGCTATATTGTATACATCTGTAATATTTTACCTATAGTGCTTGTTTGGAAAAACAAGTACTGTAGAGCAGTGTTCCCCAACCCTGTCCTCAAGGCCCACCAACAGTGCATGTTTTGTGGAAGTCCACATAGGTAGTTAATCAGCTTTACTGAGACACTAATTACCTCACCTGTGCATGTTGGTGGTTTTCTGCAAAGCATACACTTCCTGGCCTGCTTCAGGACGTCTTCTAAGTCTGGGTACTTTGACACAAATCTTTGCACGACCAGATTCAGCACATGTGCCATGCAGGGTACATGTGTCAGCTTTCCCAAATTCAATGCGGAAATGAGATTGCTGCCGTTGTCACACACCACATTGGCGATCTCAAGCTTGTGCGGGGTCAGCCATTGCTCCACCTGTTTGTTTAGAGCAGCCAGGAGAGCTGCTCCAGTGTGACTCTCCGCTTTGAGGCAAGACATGTCTAACAATGCGTGACACCATCGTACCTGGCATGCAGCATAGGCCCTGGGGTGCGGGGGCTGTGTAGCTGGAGAGGAGATCGTGGCACCAGCCAAGGAGGAGGAGGAGGATGACGACAGCGAAGAGGATGTAGCAGGCAGAGAGGAGGTGGCTGGAGGCCTGCCTGCAAGCCGTGGAGGTGTGACAAGTCGGTCCGCTGCGCAGCCACGTACTCCCTGCTTGCTGCCATCAGTCACCAGGTTGACCCAATGGGCTGTGTACGTAATGTAGCGGCCCTGCCCGTGCTTGGCAGACCAGGCATCCGTGGTCAGGTGGACCCTTGACCCAACGCTCTTCGCAATAGATGACACCACTTGCCTCTCAACTGCACGGTACAATTTGGGTATGGCCTTTCGTGAAAAATAAGTGTGGCCTGGTATCTTCCACTGTGGTGTCCCAATGGCCACAAATTTACAGAAAGACTCTGACTCCACCAGCTTGTATGGTAATAGCTGGAGAGCTAATAGTTCCGCCACGCCAGCTGTCAGGTGCCGGGCAAGAGGGTGACTGGCAGACATTTGCTTCTTACGCTCAAATACTTCCTTTACGGACAGCTGGGTACTGCTGTGGGCAGAGGAGAAGGAACCGCTCAAGGGAAGAGGCGGTGTGGAGGAGGGTGGCTGTGAAGGTGCAAGGGAGAAAGCGGATGAGGACGATGCACCTTAAGGAGTAAGAGGAGAAGGAGAGTGGCTTGCCTTTTGAGGGGTGCTGCTTTTCATCAGGTGTTCTTGCCATAGCTGTTTGTGCCTTTTCTCCAGGTGCCTTCATAAGGCACTTGTCCCTACGTGAGAGTTGGCCTTTCCACAGCTCAATTTTTGCTGGCAGAGAGAACAGATGGCTTTGCTCCGATCTGGGACACACATGTTAAAACATTTCCAAACTGCTGAGCCCCCCTGGGGTGATGGCGCTACGGTGGCATCAGCAGCTGACGTTGAAGGGCATGTTGGCTGGCTGTCCATAGCTGGCGATACATGGCGCCGGACACTGCCCCCAGCTGTTTCTGAGGACGAGCTCCCTCTGCTTCTATCATGGAGTCATCTCCTCCTACTCCTCTCTGACTCCCCCTCTGAACTGTCCCCCTGGTCATCTCCTCTACTGGGAACATACGTGGCATCCATATAATCGTCATCATAATGCTTCTGGCCAGCTCCGCTTTCCTCAGACACCTCCTCAACTGCACCAACTTCAGGTGGTTCATCATCCCCCTCCTCACATGTTACGTCCATACTATCACCACCTAACTCAGACGTATGAGGTGGTGTACCTGCACCTTCTTCTTGTTGTTGCAGTAGTGGCTGCGAATCAGTGATTTCACCACCACCAAATAACTCCTGCGAAGTGTCAAATGCAGCGGATGTGGTGCTTGTTGTAGCGCTGGTGGCTGCGGGAGATGAGGTGTTCTGTGTTAAATACTCAAGCACGTCCTCACAATTTTGGGAAGTGATGGCACATGCCTTCTTCTGAGCACTGTATTTTGGGCCAGGTCCACACGAAATCACAGCAACACCACCTCGCAATCGCAATGACCTGCCGGTGCCTGGTGCCCTTCCTCTGGGTCTGCCTCTACCTCTTCCTCTACCTGGTTTGTCCATTTTGTCCATCTCGGGGGGATGCTAGGTACATGCAGTGAGCTGTGTTCACGCAACACAACAGGTAGTTAGTTATATGCAGTGAGGTGGGTTCACTGAACAGTAAAGGTATTTAGATGCAGTGAACAGGGTTCACTCAACACAACAGGTAGTTAGATGCAGGGAGCAGGGTTCACTCAACACAACAGGTAGTTAGATGCAGTGAGCTGGGTTCACTCAACACAACAGGTAGTTAGATGCAGGGAGCTGGGTTCACTCAACACAACAGGTAGTTAGATGCAGTGAGCTGGGTTCACTCAACACAACAGGTAGTTAGATGCAGTGAGATGGGTTCACTGAACAATAAAGGTAGTTAGATGCAGTGAGCTGGGTTCACTCAACACAACAGGTAGTTAGATGCAGTGAGCTGGGTTCACTCAACACAACAGGTAGTTAGATGCAGTGAGCTGGGTTCACTCAACATAACAGGTAGTTAGATGCAGTGAGCTGGGTTCACTCAACACAACAGGTAGTTAGATGCAGTGAGCTGGGTTCACTCAACACAACAAGTAGTTAGATGCAGTGAGCTGGGTTCACTCAACACAAAGCTAGGTATATGCAGTGATGAGGTGGGTTAAGTAAACACAACAGGTACTAGGTATATGCAGTACTGGGTAGTACAATGTGCAGCTCCCTGTCACACACACAGGTAGTCACTGAATGTGCTGGGCTGCTGGCAGTGGCACACACACTATCAATTAGCAAGGCTGTGCATGCAACAAAAGTGTCAGTTTGACACACAGAAAAAAAAAAGTACAGGATGAGCTCTGAAAAGAGCTGTTGAGGGGTGCTATAAAAGCAATAATAATCAGCCAGGAGCAAGCTAAGCAGCCAAGAACCTAATTAATCTGTCCCTAGGAGAACAATTTGCAGCAGCTCGCCCTAGTCTGTCTAATAGCAGGCAGACGAGTGACTGTAATGGCCGCCGGAGGCTGCCTTATATAAGGAGGGGTGGGGCTCCAGGGCTTAGTGTAGCCTGAATGGCTACAATGTGCCTGCTGACTGTGATGCAGAGGGTCAAAGTTGACCCTCATAGTGCATTATGGGGCGAATTGAACTTCCGCAAAAGTTTGCCTGGTGCAGGCGAACGCGAACCACCAAAGTTCGCCTGGAACCGTTCGCTGGCGAACCGTTCGGCCCATTTCTACACACAGTAAGAACATGCAAAAAAGTACACAGTAAGAACATGTAAAAAAAAATATCTTACAGTTTTATGAGAAAATCCCGTTTTCGACTTGGTAAAATGACATTTTGCTGTGGTACACTAATATATGCTAAGTTATTAATTTTTATTAATGTGATTTTATTCCATTCTAAGAAATCTATGCACACGTATGGTGACTCCAAGATACAGGTGACAGAACAAAGGAAGTTGCCCACAATACTCACAATAGGGAGGGAAAGTGTGAGCACAGTATACATTTTTAGCAGACAGTGTTGCTTGCAACCTTTCACATTGAAAATGCTATTTTTGATTTTGAGAAAATATTTGCGCATATACATTGTATTTTTGAAATATGGTAAAAACAAATAGTGAAAAATCACCAACTTGTTACAAAATGATTTCCAATGAGATTTCACTATTAAGTAGAATTTTACATTATGTTCACAAAAATTATTGTGTGCTAGCATGTTATTAAAATATGATTGTTAAACTGCTTTAATGTCTGATTGCATAATTAATTGTATTTTTTTTTTCATAAATCAGATTCATACTTTCCATGAGCAAAATAATTAGTTCAAAACAGTTTATTTTATAGAAGTTAGAATAACACTATCTAAGGCTCCCTGCGCAATGCAAATCCATTTTCCGATTCCGATTTTCATTTCTGATTTTCCCTGAATACATTTAACAGAAAAATGAATTAAAAAAATGCAGCATGCAGTAAAGATTAAAAATCGGAATCGGAATTAAAAACTGATTAAAAAACAGAATCGGAATTGCATGCAGTGTGCAGGGAGCCTTAAAGTGATTCAGTGACCTTTTTTCAAACCTGAGTAAGGCTATATTGTATACATCTGTAATATTTTACCTATAGTGCTTGTTTGGAAAAACAAGTACTGTAGAGCAGTGTTCCCCAACCCTGTCCTCAAGGCCCACCAACAGTGCATGTTTTGTGGAAGTCCACATAGGTAGTTAATCAGCTTTACTGAGACACTAATTACCTCACCTGTGCATGTTGGTGGTTTTCTGCAAAGCATACACTTCCTGGCCTGCTTCAGGACGTCTTCTAAGTCTGGGTACTTTGACACAAATCTTTGCACGACCAGATTCAGCACATGTGCCATGCAGGGTACATGTGTCAGCTTTCCCAAATTCAATGCGGAAATGAGATTGCTGCCGTTGTCACACACCACATTGGCGATCTCAAGCTTGTGCGGGGTCAGCCATTGCTCCACCTGTTTGTTTAGAGCAGCCAGGAGAGCTGCTCCAGTGTGACTCTCCGCTTTGAGGCAAGACATGTCTAACAATGCGTGACACCATCGTACCTGGCATGCAGCATAGGCCCTGGGGTGCGGGGGCTGTGTAGCTGGAGAGGAGATCGTGGCACCAGCCAAGGAGGAGGAGGAGGATGACGACAGCGAAGAGGATGTAGCAGGCAGAGAGGAGGTGGCTGGAGGCCTGCCTGCAAGCCGTGGAGGTGTGACAAGTCGGTCCGCTGCGCAGCCACGTACTCCCTGCTTGCTGCCATCAGTCACCAGGTTGACCCAATGGGCTGTGTACGTAATGTAGCGGCCCTGCCCGTGCTTGGCAGACCAGGCATCCGTGGTCAGGTGGACCCTTGACCCAACGCTCTTCGCAATAGATGACACCACTTGCCTCTCAACTGCACGGTACAATTTGGGTATGGCCTTTCGTGAAAAATAAGTGTGGCCTGGTATCTTCCACTGTGGTGTCCCAATGGCCACAAATTTACAGAAAGACTCTGACTCCACCAGCTTGTATGGTAATAGCTGGAGAGCTAATAGTTCCGCCACGCCAGCTGTCAGGTGCCGGGCAAGAGGGTGACTGGCAGACATTTGCTTCTTACGCTCAAATACTTCCTTTACGGACAGCTGGGTACTGCTGTGGGCAGAGGAGAAGGAACCGCTCAAGGGAAGAGGCGGTGTGGAGGAGGGTGGCTGTGAAGGTGCAAGGGAGAAAGCGGATGAGGACGATGCACCTTAAGGAGTAAGAGGAGAAGGAGAGTGGCTTGCCTTTTGAGGGGTGCTGCTTTTCATCAGGTGTTCTTGCCATAGCTGTTTGTGCCTTTTCTCCAGGTGCCTTCATAAGGCACTTGTCCCTACGTGAGAGTTGGCCTTTCCACAGCTCAATTTTTGCTGGCAGAGAGAACAGATGGCTTTGCTCCGATCTGGGACACACATGTTAAAACATTTCCAAACTGCTGAGCCCCCCTGGGGTGATGGCGCTACGGTGGCATCAGCAGCTGACGTTGAAGGGCATGTTGGCTGGCTGTCCATAGCTGGCGATACATGGCGCCGGACACTGCCCCCAGCTGTTTCTGAGGACGAGCTCCCTCTGCTTCTATCATGGAGTCATCTCCTCCTACTCCTCTCTGACTCCCCCTCTGAACTGTCCCCCTGGTCATCTCCTCTACTGGGAACATACGTGGCATCCATATAATCGTCATCATAATGCTTCTGGCCAGCTCCGCTTTCCTCAGACACCTCCTCAACTGCACCAACTTCAGGTGGTTCATCATCCCCCTCCTCACATGTTACGTCCATACTATCACCACCTAACTCAGACGTATGAGGTGGTGTACCTGCACCTTCTTCTTGTTGTTGCAGTAGTGGCTGCGAATCAGTGATTTCACCACCACCAAATAACTCCTGCGAAGTGTCAAATGCAGCGGATGTGGTGCTTGTTGTAGCGCTGGTGGCTGCGGGAGATGAGGTGTTCTGTGTTAAATACTCAAGCACGTCCTCACAATTTTGGGAAGTGATGGCACATGCCTTCTTCTGAGCACTGTATTTTGGGCCAGGTCCACACGAAATCACAGCAACACCACCTCGCAATCGCAATGACCTGCCGGTGCCTGGTGCCCTTCCTCTGGGTCTGCCTCTACCTCTTCCTCTACCTGGTTTGTCCATTTTGTCCATCTCGGGGGGATGCTAGGTACATGCAGTGAGCTGTGTTCACGCAACACAACAGGTAGTTAGTTATATGCAGTGAGGTGGGTTCACTGAACAGTAAAGGTATTTAGATGCAGTGAACAGGGTTCACTCAACACAACAGGTAGTTAGATGCAGGGAGCAGGGTTCACTCAACACAACAGGTAGTTAGATGCAGTGAGCTGGGTTCACTCAACACAACAGGTAGTTAGATGCAGGGAGCTGGGTTCACTCAACACAACAGGTAGTTAGATGCAGTGAGCTGGGTTCACTCAACACAACAGGTAGTTAGATGCAGTGAGATGGGTTCACTGAACAATAAAGGTAGTTAGATGCAGTGAGCTGGGTTCACTCAACACAACAGGTAGTTAGATGCAGTGAGCTGGGTTCACTCAACACAACAGGTAGTTAGATGCAGTGAGCTGGGTTCACTCAACATAACAGGTAGTTAGATGCAGTGAGCTGGGTTCACTCAACACAACAGGTAGTTAGATGCAGTGAGCTGGGTTCACTCAACACAACAAGTAGTTAGATGCAGTGAGCTGGGTTCACTCAACACAAAGCTAGGTATATGCAGTGATGAGGTGGGTTAAGTAAACACAACAGGTACTAGGTATATGCAGTACTGGGTAGTACAATGTGCAGCTCCCTGTCACACACACAGGTAGTCACTGAATGTGCTGGGCTGCTGGCAGTGGCACACACACTATCAATTAGCAAGGCTGTGCATGCAACAAAAGTGTCAGTTTGACACACAGAAAAAAAAAAGTACAGGATGAGCTCTGAAAAGAGCTGTTGAGGGGTGCTATAAAAGCAATAATAATCAGCCAGGAGCAAGCTAAGCAGCCAAGAACCTAATTAATCTGTCCCTAGGAGAACAATTTGCAGCAGCTCGCCCTAGTCTGTCTAATAGCAGGCAGACGAGTGACTGTAATGGCCGCCGGAGGCTGCCTTATATAAGGAGGGGTGGGGCTCCAGGGCTTAGTGTAGCCTGAATGGCTACAATGTGCCTGCTGACTGTGATGCAGAGGGTCAAAGTTGACCCTCATAGTGCATTATGGGGCGAATTGAACTTCCGCAAAAGTTTGCCTGGTGCAGGCGAACGCGAACCACCAAAGTTCGCCTGGAACCGTTCGCTGGCGAACCGTTCGGCCCATTTCTACACACAGTAAGAACATGCAAAAAAGTACACAGTAAGAACATGTAAAAAAAAATATCTTACAGTTTTATGAGAAAATCCCGTTTTCGACTTGGTAAAATGACATTTTGCTGTGGTACACTAATATATGCTAAGTTATTAATTTTTATTAATGTGATTTTATTCCATTCTAAGAAATCTATGCACACGTATGGTGACTCCAAGATACAGGTGACAGAACAAAGGAAGTTGCCCACAATACTCACAATAGGGAGGGAAAGTGTGAGCACAGTATACATTTTTAGCAGACAGTGTTGCTTGCAACCTTTCACATTGAAAATGCTATTTTTGATTTTGAGAAAATATTTGCGCATATACATTGTATTTTTGAAATATGGTAAAAACAAATAGTGAAAAATCACCAACTTGTTACAAAATGATTTCCAATGAGATTTCACTATTAAGTAGAATTTTACATTATGTTCACAAAAATTATTGTGTGCTAGCATGTTATTAAAATATGATTGTTAAACTGCTTTAATGTCTGATTGCATAATTAATTGTATTTTTTTTTTCATAAATCAGATTCATACTTTCCATGAGCAAAATAATTAGTTCAAAACAGTTTATTTTATAGAAGTTAGAATAACACTATCTAAGGCTCCCTGCGCAATGCAAATCCATTTTCCGATTCCGATTTTCATTTCTGATTTTCCCTGAATACATTTAACAGAAAAATGAATTAAAAAAATGCAGCATGCAGTAAAGATTAAAAATCGGAATCGGAATTAAAAACTGATTAAAAAACAGAATCGGAATTGCATGCAGTGTGCAGGGAGCCTTAAAGTGATTCAGTGACCTTTTTTCAAACCTGAGTAAGGCTATATTGTATACATCTGTAATATTTTACCTATAGTGCTTGTTTGGAAAAACAAGTACTGTAGAGCAGTGTTCCCCAACCCTGTCCTCAAGGCCCACCAACAGTGCATGTTTTGTGGAAGTCCACATAGGTAGTTAATCAGCTCTGCTGAGACACTAATTACCTCACCTGTGCATGTTGGTGGTTTTCTGCAAAGCATACACTGTTGGTGGGCCTTGAGGACAGGGTTGGGGAACTCTGCTGTAGAGAACTGTGGCAGTTAACTGTAGTCCAGACATCGTGGTAGAGGAGTATCTCAAGTCACATCACTTAGTCCTGTGGTTGGCGTTTTCATGCCAACACACTTTTATTATTATTATTATTATTATTTAGTATTTATATAGCGCCGACATATTACGCAGCGCTGTACAGTATATATACATATATATATATATCTTGTCACTAACTGTCCCTCAAAGGAGCTCACAATCTAATCCCTACCATTGCCATATGTCTATATTATGTAGTGTAAGTACTGTAGTCTAGGGCCAATTTTTAGTGGGAGCCAATTAACTTATCCGTATGTTTTTGGAATGTGGGAGGAAACCGGAGTGCCCGGAGGAAACCCACGCAGACACGGAGAGAACATACAAACTCTTTGCAGATAGTGCCCTGGCTGGGATTCGAACCAGGGACCCAGCGCTGCAAGGCGAGAGAGCTAACCACTACGCCACCGTGCTGCCCCGTGCTACACTTGACTCCAAGAGTTTGGTTTTACATCAGGCAGCTGAGATTTTATGCGTTGTGACTATACTCCCATCATACTCACATGACTATTAGCCAGATTTAGCACTGTCACAGAGATCGTGAATGGTTGGGTGGAGACATGGCAGTTTCGGCTATGGTCCTGTTTCAGAAAGTACAGCAGCATAACACAAAAATTCACAACAGATTTCTATCAAAACATGCACCATTAGAATATCGGTAAAGAAGTGTACAATTCAGCCGTAAACTTAAGCTAGCAATATTAGTTATGATGCAGGTTGGCTGTAATTTACAAGCTTTCTTATTTTTATTGTTTTGTGATTATTCTAACTGGGTCCTGTAACTTTTTCAAGAATATAAATCATGACAAAAATATACTTACTTCTATTCTATTCATTCTAGACGATAACATGCATTTTATTTTGGCTTTCTTTTTTAGATTTAGAGCCAAGACAAGATGTATTGGATGAAAACAGAAAAAAAAATCTAAATCAATAGTTCCGTTGCATGAGGCTACTAAAAAAATATATATATATTAGAAATCAATTGCCCCTCAGCAATGCTATTTTTCCAGTGTTCAACCTTTAAAATAAGACAATAGTCATTCAAAGCTAAACTCAACATCTCAAATGTACTGGCAAAAGCTGTTTCATTTTTAATGTCTGCAATAGACAAAGACAAAATAAAAGATTTTTAGTTGATGTCAAAACCAGTATAAAAATACACTGTTTTTTTCTATGAAGTTTAGAGATTTTCATTTGAGGACGCAATTAGAGCATGTGTACAGTTATATTTTTAAAATAAGCATTTGTTGTAAGCAGATTTTTTTTTCTCAGTCTAACCCATCAGCTGACTAACTTAAAGTGAACCTCCGGACTAAAAATCTACTCAGCAGAACTGAAAAGTCTTGGTGTTTCTTTAACAGTTTCACAGCATCAGAACTTTGTTTTTCTTACCAAAGCATGATTTTTAGCTGCATTTTTAGCTAAGCTCCACCCATCCAAGAAAACTGCCCGGGCTTTTTTCCCCCGATGCTGTGAAAAGCATGATGGGATTTACTATGTTGTTGTTCACGTTGCCTAGCAACTGGGAGGGGTGATTAGCACACAGGATAGTTGGAACTGTGTCTCATGCTCCCTGTCACCTCCTTTCAACCAAAAAGATGGCTGTCCTCATGAAATCAAACATTTGCCTGTTCTTTTAAAACGGGGTGGGTAAGAGATTGTATTACCAATCTATTTTAATTAACATAACTAAAGTAACTTAATGACAGTGTGCTTGTTTAGGGTGAAGTTCCTCTTTAAGGGCATTTGAAGATATCAGATTAATGTTTCAACTTTATAAAACATGCCTCTCTTGTAAAGCAAAAAGCTTAAATTAGAAGACAGTGCACAGACAAAACAGGAAATTTGGGCACCCCCTAGGCTCCCATGATAAAAGTGACTTTAAACTGAAATTTGGCCACCACAGATACCCAATACATTGGTGGGCACCAGGGCCACCTGCTCTACAGACCGTGGTGACAAATGGATCAGGGTGTTTTAAAACAAGGACCTGGATTATTGTTTGACAACATTAACCACTTGCTAATTTTATAGCTACTTTTTATGTTATTCTGATGGTTTTTGACCTGGGGTGATTTTCACTGATTACGGTTTATGTACGCCTGAATGTCAGATTGGTATACAGGTGACTGTCCCTCTTTGAAACATACCAGCACATTGTTTTTGTGCATGCTCAGCGGGCCAGTTCTCTCATGAAGCAAGGTAAATCATTTCCATCAGGTGCAGAGTTTTACAGGGGCAGCATTTTTGTACTCTGTTTACACTAACAGCATGTAGTCAGAATGGGAGGAGGAGCGATAGGAGAGCAAGTTGGAGAGGTCATCATTGGGTAAAAGCAGCTTGTTGTTCTGTGTGAGGAGTTTGAAAGCGAGTGAGGAGGGGGGAGGCAGGAGAGCAGCGGTGTTTCATTTGACTTGCACAGCAGAAGGGAGGAGGTGGCACTGCTGTCCTAACTGAGGAGGAAAGGAATGGCTGAGGGGTGCACAGTTTGTTTGTCACAGACTCACAGCCAGCCAGCCAGTGTTGAGTTTCAGCATGTCATGAGAGGACATTAAATGAAGCTGAGAAAATTGTTGATTGCTGTGCGACCATTCCAAATCGGAGGGCATCCTCACAAGTTTGCATCAGGCAGCAAAAAGTCTAGAGCCAGCCCTGATGCTCAGAGTTCAGAGTTAAAGATTCCCAAAGAAACAATGGGATATCTAATGACAATACACCACTTTCTGAAACAGGGAGAAAGGCATATTTAAAGAGAATCTGTATTGTTAAAATCGCACAAAAGTAAACATACCAGTGCGTTAGGGGACATCTCCTATTACCCTCTGTCACAATTTCGCAGCTCCTCGCCGCATTAAAAGTGGTTAAAAACAGTTTTAAAAAGTTTGTTTATAAACAAACAAAATGGCCACCAAAACAGGAAGTAGGTTGATGTACAGTATGTCCACACATAGAAAATACATCCATACACAAGCAGGCTGTATACAGCCTTCCTTTTGAATCTCAAGAGATCATTTGTGTGTTTATTTCCCCCTGTTCTCATGCACTGAAGTTTCAGGCTGCTCTTTTCTTCCTGCAAACAGCTTTGCCCTTGTCTGTAATTTCTAAGTATGTGAAAGCCCAGCCAGCTCAGAGGACGATTTATCCAGCTTGTAAAAGATAAGAGAGAAGAGAGAAGCTGCTCTAATCTAAATAATACACAGGCAGTGTGCATAGAGGGGCCTGGAAGGGGGAGTTGATAGCAGAACCACAACACTGAAGAACTTGGCAGCCTTCCAGACACAGTCCGACAAGTCTGACAGGGGAAAGATACATTGATTTATTACTGAGACAGTGATAGTATAAAGTGCTGCAGTAAGCCAGAACACATTAGAATAGCTTTTGGAACTTGTGGGATGATAAAAAACAGGATGCAATTTTTGTTACGGAGTCTCTTTAAGGTACGTATCAGGTAGAAGGGCAACTGGACACTTAGAAGATGGGACTTCCTAGGGGATCATAGCCAGGGTCACTACTAGTGGGGTATGCTCTTAAAAGGAGAGGTCAGCAGTGTAGTTACTTAGGGCTCTTTTACACTGATTGCATTTGTGCTACTTTCTGCGATGCAAGTGCAATTGCATGTGATTCACAAAATGCAGCACACAGAGTTAAAATAGAAATTGTTGATACTAATTTAAGGTAACATGTTATGCTGCAATTTTTCCCATTCGGAAATGTCAAGCATGTTGCATTTTCCCTGTGTTTCTCGCTGCCCTAACAAATTGCAACGTGAATTTGCTAAAAAATTGCATTGCAAATTCATTGTGTTTGTGATTGTGTTTGTATTTTTCAGTGCAAAAAAATCTTAGGGTCAGAGGCTTTGACTAGAAATGCATGACAAACTATTAATTGTTTAAAGTTATTCGAATGTGCCATGCTTATTCTTACTGTTTGTAAGCATTAATGTCTTATTGTGTAGCTGGTAAGTTCAGAGCAAATCATTTTATCTTGTGTCTCTGAAAGTATATCCTGTTGAATGTTAAATGTCTATTTCTGTATTGATTTCCCTGTGATTTTGCCATTATTGACATTGTTATTGATATTTGCACACTAGTAATCTTTAAAATTATTATTAATATTATACAGGGGCATCGCTAGCCCTGTTTTAGGGGGGCACGTGCCCCCAATCTTTCCTGGGGTGCCACGGATCTCCGCCCGGCCGCCCCCTCTGTCAGACTCAGCGGCTCCCTCCAGCCGCCGCGTCACTGACAGTCTCAGACCTCAGGATCAGGCAGCGAGCCGGCGACCAATCGTGCGGGCGCTAGGACCCAGCGCCCGCACTGATATGCGGAAGTGACATCACTTCCGCATATCGAGCGGGTGCGTCCAGCGCCCGCTCGTACATCTGGTCGGGTCGCCGCTGATCCTGAGGTCTGCTGAGAGGTAGGGGGGGGGGGGGGGGGGGAGCGGCGGCGGCTAGAGAGGGGGCCTCCCTGTCACTCACTCACTCACTCACTAAAGGGGCTCCCTGGCACGCACTCACTCCCTAAAGGGGCTCCCTGGCACTCACTCACTCCCTAAAGGGGCTCCCTGTCACTCACTCACTCCCTAAAGGGGCTCCCTGTCACTCACTCACTCCCTAAAGGGGCTCCCTGTCACTCACTCACTCCCTAAAGGGGCTCCCTGTCACTCACTCACTCCCTAAAGGGGCTACCTGTCACTCACTCACTCCCTAAAGGGGCTCCCTGTCACTCACTCACTCCCTAAAGGGGCTCCCTGGCACTCACTACCTAAAGGGGCTCCCTGTCACTCACTCACTCCCTAAAGGGGCTCCCTGTCACTCACTCACTCCCTAAAGGGGCTACCTGTCACTCATTCACTCCCTAAAGGGGCTCCCTGTCACTCACTCACTCCCTAAAGGGGCTCCCCTGGCACTCACTCACTCCCTAAAGGGGCTCCCTGGCACTCACTCACTCCCTAAAGGGGCTCCCTGGCACGCACTCACTCCCTAAAGGGGCTCCCTGGCACGCACTTACTTCCTAAAGGGGCTCCCTGGCACTCACTCACTCCCTAAAGGGGCTCCCTGGCACTCACTCACTCCCTAAAGGGGCTCCCTGGCACTCACTCACTCCCTAAAGGGGCTCCCCTGGCACTCACTCACTCCCTAAAGGGGCTCCCCTGGCACTCACTCACTCCCTAAAGGGGCTCCCCTGGCACTCACTCACTCCCTAAAGGGGCTCCCTGGCACGCACCCACTCCCTAAAGGGGCTCCCTGGCACGCACCCACTCCCTAAAGGGGCTCCCTGGCACGCACCCACTCCCTAAAGGGGCTCCCTGGCACGCACCCACTCCCTAAAGGGGCTCCCTGGCACGCACCCACTCCCTAAAGGGGCTCCCTGGCACGCACCCACTCCCTAAAGGGGCTCCCTGTCACGCACCCACTCCCTAAAGGGGCTCCCTGTCACTCACTCACTCCCTAAAGGGGCTCCCTGTCACTCACTCACTCCCTAAAGGGGCTCCCTGTCACTCACTCCCTAAAGGGGCTCCCTGTCACTCACTCACTCCCTAAAGGGGCTCCCTGGCACGCACTCACTCACTAAAGGGGCTCCCTGGCACGCACTCACTCACTAAAGGGGCTCCCTGGCACGCACTCACTCACTAAAGGGGCTCCCTGGCACGCATTCACTCCCTAAAGGGGCTCCCTGGCACTCACTCACTCCCTAAAGGGCCTCCCTGTCACTCACTCACTCCCTAAAGGGGCTCCCTGTCACTCACTCCCTAAAGGGGCTCCCTGTCACTCACTCACTGCCTAAAGGGGCTTCCTGTCACTCACTCACTGCCTAAAGGGGCTTCCTGTCACTCACTCACTGCCTAAAGGGGCTCCCTGGCACTCACTCACTGCCTAAAGGGGCTTCCTGGCACTCACTCACTGCCTAAAGGGGCTCCCTGGCACTCACTCACTACCTAAAGGTGCTCCCTGTCACTCACTATCGGGGTCCCTGTCACTCACTACCTAACTGGAGGCGCCTGTCACTCACTAGCTAACCTGGGGGTCCCTGTCACTCACTACCTAACTTGGGGGGGCTACCATATTAAGGGGGCATTCTGCCTATTTATGTGAAATGCTGTCTATTTATGTGCCTCATGACTGCTGAATGTGTCTTGTTGGGAGCCTTATGATTTGTTGGGGGCCTCATGATTGCTGAATTTGTCTTGTTGGGGGCCTCATGATTTGTTGGGGGCCTCATAATTGCTGAATTTGTCTTGTTGGGGGCCTCATGATTGCTGAATTTGTCTTGTTGGGGGCCTCATGATTTGTTGGAGGCCTCATGATTGCTGAATTTGTCTTGTTGGGGGCCTCCTGATTTGTTGGGGGCCTCATGATTGCTGAATATGTCTTGTTGGGGGTCACATGATTGCTAACTGCGAGACTATGGGAAAAGCTGAATCCTTATCATATGAGACAATAGCATTAAACCTACTTTTTTAGCGTTTTAAAACAGAAAATAAAACTGGGAGGTTCTAAAAAATTGAATACATTTTTCAGGAGTAGGATGGATGAAATTGTTTATCTTCACAGTTTATTTTCAACTTGGATTTTCCATAATGTTCATGTATGAGTTAAAACGTTTGTACAGTATTTAGTTTAAATTGCTGTTGCCACTTTGCGATAGATACCGGTAAGTGACTTTTGGGTTGCAGTTTGGGCACTCGGCCTCCAAAAGGTTCGCCACCACTGTCCTAATCTGATGTCCCACCATTGCTAGGTTCATGTAAATTTGTCTCCACCCGTTACCACACCTATATTCTGGTCCATGGCCCACCCATTTTTTGGTGCGGCGCGATAAGCACGCCACACAACGTGATCGTCATATTTTTGGCACGCTAGCTGCAGTGTGCTGAATTCTGCTGCCTACAGTATGTACAGTATACGCTGTTCTCTAGTGCTTGCACTGTGTGCTGATTTACCTCCAGTGTGTACAGTGTAAGGTGTTACTCTGTGCCTTTATTGATTGTAAACCAGCTGTATTGTATGCTGATCCCTGCTACTTTCAGTATGTACAGTATTAGCTGTAAAGCCTGGTACACACATACAATTTTGATTAGCCAATTTTAGCTCTGTTCATAAAATTCATTGTCTGTTGGCCCACTTACTGCACGGGGGTGGGAAATTGGGGGTCAGTGATTGACCAATCAAAATTGTATGTGCGTATACATCTTTGATCTATGCCTATACTGATTGTAAATGATCGAAATAAAGGACAGGGGGCTCCGTCCAATATTTTGATGGGCAGGCCCGTTATCCGTAGCTTACACCGCTGCTAAGTTCATGTACATTTGGCCCCACCCATGGCCACGCCCACTCACCGCATGGCCACGCCCATTTTTTGCCCATGTACCTCCCCTCCTGGTGCCCACAGGTGCCACTGATCTCCAGGGACCCTAGAAACGCCCCTGATATTATAAAGCATAGCTTGTGTGAGACACCCCCTAGAAAATACTGAAACTGTGGCAGAAATGGGAATCACATCAAACCTCACCAACAGGTAAAGCAGGGAAACTGCATCTCTACAACAGTAACCCTTCTCTTTGAAGACAAGCCTCCAGATGTTTATAAAAATACTTGCATCACCAACTAAGAAATATTGGAACTGTGGTCAGATATGGGAATTACAGCAAACCCCACTAGCGGGTAAAGCAGGGGAATTGCACTCCACAACAGTACTCCACTCCCTTTGAAGAGAAGCCTCCAGATGCGCATAAATAAATACTTGAGTCCCAATGAGTCAGAATGCAGATGCAAATACAATTTTTAGTAACAGTAATACTTGTTACAGTGACAAAATCAGTTAAGTTCAGGAGTTTAAAGGACCAATTAATTTTTAACCATCCAACAGTAGATATATCTGGTATATAGGAGCCTTGCTGTGTCTTTTTTTTTTTGTGATGGCACTTTTATTTACCATATATCACTGTAGACTGTGTAGTCAGTCCCTGCAGTAGTGCTTATAGACTTTTGTAACTAAAAAGTAATAGCAGGGGGAGCCTTGTCAGGTATTGAAAAAAAAACCAGTTGGTTTAGCCCTGCTCTCCCTAATAACTGCCAAAACTGTATAATGCAGGCTCACCTGCTGCCCGTCTTCCCCTTCATTAGCATACCCGAGAAGGACCCCCGCACTCAGGCAGCCTGCAGGCGTAAAGGGAGGCAGCTGCCAGCGCAATGAGCCGCTCTCCCTCCATCCATTTGCTCCGGGTCTGCCCTCCGGAGTAATGAACCACTTTGTAATGAGCCGGTTCATGCAGTGTAAAGAACTGCTTTGCAATGAGTCGGTTCATGCAGTGTAAAGAACCTCTTTGCAATGAGCCATTTCTCCCCTCCATTCATGTGGTGTAATGAACCGCTTTGTAATGAGCCGCATGAATGGAGTGGAGAACCGGCTCATTACTCCGGAAGGCAGACCCGCAGGGAATGGATGGAGGGAGAGCAGCTCATTGCGCTGACAGCTGCCTCCCTCTACGCCTGCGGGCTGCTTGAGTGCGGGGGTCCTTCTTGGGTATGCTAATGAAGGGGAAGACGGGCAGCAGGTGAACCTGCATATACAGTTTTGGCAGTTATTAGGGAGAGCAGGGCTAAACCAACTGTTTTTTTTTTTCAAAACCTGACAAGGCTCCCCCTGTTATTACTTTTTAGTTACAAAAGTCCGTCAGCGCTACTGCACAGACTGACATAAAGAGGCTACAGTGATATATGGTAAATAAAAGGGCCATCACAAAAAAAAGGCACAGCAAGGCTCCTATATACTAAATATATCTACTGTTGGATGGTTAAAAATTAATTGATTCGCGGGAGTGGTCCTTTAAGGCCCCGTTTACACTTAATCAGTTGCTCTCAGTTATAACTGAAAGGACAACTGATTTTCAAAGTATTGCCCATGTTTTCCTATGGCACAGTTCACACTTAACGCGTTTTAACTGAAATCTTTTTCACAATGCACTGCTATGGAGAAAGAAAAAAACATGTACCAACTGATTAAGTGTAAACAGGGCCTAAATCCTTTAGGACCATTTCTTACTGGATGGATCAAAAACTGATCTGTGTAAAAAGTGATCCATTGCATAGTTTTTGATCCGTGATCCTCAGTTCTGTTAGCATGTTGTGAATGCAATAGGTCCATCGATCTGGAAAAATGGTTCTCTCCCCAAACTTGCTGTCCATTCAGTGGAACAGGCCATACAAACTTATTCCAATGAATCAATGTGAATGGATCCTGTTAATTAACATGGCATTCATTCACATCCATCAGGATCAGTTTCGTTACAGTCCACTAAACAGTCCATGTTTTATGCCAATGTGAACCGGGCCTAAGAGGAAAATATATACATCACCAAGGAATATTATTTTCTAAACTTAAACAGACTGGGAACTATATTGTCAGTGTGCAAAATCATTGCTGTAAGTCTAGATTTGGACTAACAGAGATCTGGGAACCCACATGCCATGGTCTACTGTTGCTCCTGCTACCACGGTTTGCCAACAAGATTATATTCCGGTCACTGCAGCTAAGTTAGCATTCCCTACCATCCAGGTGCAAAATGCTATAATATTACCTGTTATCAAAATATTTTGCAAAGTTGGAAATCATGCCACCAGGGTTTACAGTAACAATCAGTAGCCTGAAGCGAGGATTATACATGTGCTTGAAAGTCCCAAGTCAAGATGCTACATGATTCAGACATTGCTCTAAGCTTCCTTAGGATAGCAGAAAACTAATTAATTTAACATACCGCACCCACAGCATGCTCTTCTAGGGCAAAGAAAAATCTCAGAAATCATTAGAAGCCCAGTGCACAAAATAAAACCCCTTTAAACATACATACATGGATTAATAAATATGCTAACTCATCATCACTATGTTCATCCTGTTCCCCAGTGGTCCACAATCTGTGATATTTTGTCTGCACTGAACGTCTAATAATTCTTCTCAGTTATCCCCCCAGTCCCTTCCTGTACTATCCCATAAGACCGCATGTAAGGTAACTAGTTAAGTAAGAGTAGGTAGAACAAACATGCTGACAAAAATGTTATGCTGCTCTACGCTTTTACGCTTTAACACTGTCTGGGTATAACAAGTTTACTTATCAAATTGAGTTATTTCTTTAGCCAGTTTAAAGGTCATATTTTCTATATCCAGTACTACATTATGGTTTTTATTAATATCATTTTAAGTATCAGTTGGCAATAAATAAATTAATAAATAAGGTAACCTGAGAATGCCACAAATGGAAAGTTGTATTTATAACATTGGGAATAATTTCATTGGTTATCTGCTTTATTACAGAAATTGTGCTCTAAGTAAAAAGTATGAGCTTAGCAAAAAATAAAAAATTGTCAAACAGCTTTCAGAGCATACTAAATGTGCATTCAGAATCTTTTCAGACCCTAAAGGCTTTTCAAAACTTGTGGCAGCTTTAGTAGTTAGTGTTTTCTAACTAAACATTAAAAGTGTCACTTTCTCTGTTGTCATTTTGCTGACTGTTACACCTTTCTGTGTCTGAAATATATCAAAGAAAAAAAGATAACACAAGTAGGGGAAGAATATTTTATAATGATGTTTATTGAACTGTGTGTTACAGCACATTTTACAAATAGAATGATTTTCATTTTATTTCTGAATGTGAATGATTATTTATTTATTTATTTTTATCTTTTGCCACAACATCACTATGCTTTTGAACTATCAAGTCACACTACAGTCACATTTCTGACATCCCAGTGACAAAGCGACAGAAGAATATGAATGTTTTCATCATATTTGTTGAATGAATTAATCCATATTTATTTATTTATATATTTTTTTTATTTTTCAAAATACAGCTGTCATAGAAAAGCAACCTGCTAGGTTCTTAAACCACAAATAAAGAAATAAGGCTCAATTTACACTATAGAGGATGAAAACTGACTTTATATTTCTGTTTTACCACAATGGAAAGCTGACACTCGACAGATCCTGTTTTATACAGATGATCTGTTCACACTTGTTTCACAGATCCATTGTGGTAGGCAGAAAACAGATTTGAGAGCTGCACATTTTTCCAGACAGTAGATGTGTTTCCCATAAAGCCTATGGTGTAAACACACCTGCTCTGGACTACAACCGCACCACAACACATGATCAGAGTGGACACTACTGTCTTTTCCTGTTGGCATTCGGAGATCTGGCTGGTGGGAACCTAGCCTGAATATTATAAAAAGTGAAATGTACTACAGTAAAATATGAGCTGTTCCGTGACTCTAGCATTATGTAAATAAAACAGACTGATTCATTTTATTAAAGGACCACTATCGTGAAAATTGTAAAATGTAAAGTACATGCAAACATATACAAATAAGAAGTACATTTTTTTCCCAAGTAAAATGTGCTGTAAATCACTGTTCTTGTATGTTGCAGTGGTTTACAGTAAGCAGTAGAGGTTTCTTAGTGTTTTTTTTATTTTTTTATTTCAAAAGCACTTAGTAAATGGCAGTTGCTCCATGCAACTGCCAAAAAAGTGTGCAGCGAGCACGGAGGCTGGCCAGCATCTTTGTATAAATCCTTTTCAGTGAGTGCCTTCATAAAGAATAAAGGCCATGCTGAGAATCCCCCATGAGAAAATGAGCTGGTCCAAAACCTGTCGGTTCTGTCAAATTTATACTACCTATAAGTGAAAGCAACATAGGAGAAAAGTAATTTATTGCTCATTTTACTCTGTATTTACATTTATTTAACCACTTCGTCCACAGGTCAGTAGATATACGTCCTCTAGGACTTCATCTAAGCCACAGGTCAGTAGATATACGTCTTGTAGCAGAAGCAGTGCTGTGCAGGATTGGGCTTGCTCCTGTGCACATTTCTGGCACTATCTGATGCAGGACTAATTGGTAAATGGGAATATAAGTTTCCTGAGCTAATGAGATTGATTTTTACTATTAAAAATACTTTTATTTTCTCAGTTCATAGTGAAAAATACACTCTGTAGCATTATTTCAGAATCAAATATCTTCACCATAAATTGTGACCGCAACATAATCTAAGTTTTGTGATAAACAGTAAGAATAGCCAATCAAAATTTGTGTTTTTTATCTACAGTAGCACTTTTTGTTTTTAAACTGGAATTGGTAAAACTGAGAAATACATGTTTTTTCTATTTTTTTTCTTTGTTTTCCCATTAAAATTCATAGAAAACAAAATTGTTTGAGGAAAAAAATGGCATACAATGAAAGCCCAGTTTGTCTTGAGAAAAACAATGTATATTTCATTTCTGTGTCATAAGTAGGGAAACTGTTATTTCTGATTAAATAGGGACATAGCTAAACTGTCAAAACTGCTCTGGTCAATAAGTTGAAAACAAGGTCTGGATGCGAAGTGGTTAAAATGGATTTAAAATTTTACACTTTTTTGCAACAGTGATCCTTTAATATTCACAGTTACAGAAATTATTAAACACATTAAAACAATAGATATTCCAGCACCATGGCATTGCTGCCTCGCTGCCCCAGGAAATGTGTGTGTACCTGTCACAGTCACCTGACATCCTTCACTAGAGCCAGCAGGATTCCTCACACTTACCCAGTTTTTGCCACTGGGGACACTGTTGCTCCCCATCACTCTGTGCTGCTCATGAGACTCGCTGTCGCTGAGACTGCTGCCAATGCTGTCTTCTTCTCTTTTTTCACGCATTGGTCCACCTAGTGGATGAATGGGGAGCCCTATTGGGAGCTTCAAAGAAGCTTTTTCTGTGTCTCCAGGGAAGAATGAGATAAGAACAGCATCAGCAGCAGTCAGGCCTGAAACCCACTAGGAGCACTTTCCTGAGAGCTTTGTGATTTGAAAAGTTCTTGCTAATGTAATGCTATGGGTGTGATCTCACTTCAGCTATGAGATTTTATAACAATCCCCCACAGCATTGCATTAGCAAGAGCTTTTTCAAATCACTAGCACTTAGAACAGGCTTCTAGTGGATTTGAGCCCTCATAGTGGGTGCTTTGGATATCCAGTATTTTTAGTCATTCAACAGTAGCAGTCTGAGTAGTTGTCTTTTGATTCAAGCCAAACCATAGGCAGAGCAAAAGGCATTTGATTCCTTCCCCCATTCAGAGATTGGGTTAGGCCCAGCCTTCTTGCTGACCTCTTACTTGTAAGTAATGGTCACCTTCTTGGTTAGGTTCTTGTGCTGATCACACAGAGTGTATTTACCACTAATGTAGTACAAATTCTTTGGGCGATTGAAAAAGCTTTGCGTACTCATCCTTAGCTCAAAGCAGACTACCTATTCTTCTGCCCTCACTCTCTCCTGCCATAACAAGACAGCTCTCACACAGCAACAGCAATGGCCTCATGAGGTTCCAGGCTCATTAGCATGGGAAAACCCTCCCACCAGTACTTTAGCTTCCCTTAGGCTACAGTCAGTTGTTCCCCAAGAAAGATAAAATGGGGAGTTTGCTGATTCTTATATTACACACGGCTGGTTGGGTGCCTAGCAATTGGAGTTGCAGAGGTTGCGACCACACCAGGGCCCGTGCTTTAACTACCTAACGACCGCCAAACGCCCATGGGCGTGATCAAGGCGGCAGCCCCAGGACCACCGAACGCCAATTGGCGTCAAGTCCTGGGACGGGGATTTGCAGGAGATTGTGGTGCACTGCCATCAGCCTCCCAGCGGCGGTCGCCGCTAGGAAACTGTTAAATAGCAAAACCGCCATCTATTTCCTTAGATTATAGCACGGTAGGAGGCGCCCTTTGTATTTAAAATTGTTTTCCAATTAGTTGTATGAATATATATTAAAAATAACGTAGATCGCCTACCTTAAAAAAGGAGACTTCGAATTTTGATAAGAGATATAGTTACTTTAATAATAGCAAGCACTGTGGACAACGCGTTTCGCGGCTCAAACCGCTTCTTCAGGTCAAATAGAGTGCTTACCGCTGGTGTCTGAGTCTGGGCACCAAGTCTCCTTTTTTAAGGTAGGCGATCTACGTTATTTTTAATATATATTCATACAGCTGATTGGAAAACAATTTTAAATACAAAGGGCGCCTCCTACCGTGCTATAATCTTGTATACTACCCCACTACATGGGGCCTTCACGACCCTTTGGGGAGTAAGGACATTTTTCCTAAGGAGCAGCGACCATCTTCTGTAAAGACCGAGTGGGGACGGGACTTCCCCACATGCTTGATCCAGTGGTTGCCTCTCTAAGCAACCTACTTTTGTGAGTAGTATTACTCTTAATTTTTACATCTGTTATCCGGAGATAATACACTATAAGGGCTCCCGGTGTCCCTGTGTTTTTTGGTTTTTTTTTTCAACTACATAGCCACTGGATCTATTTCCTTAGTACAGTGCTGCAATCTAAGGCTGCGCTGCACTGGGGACAGCCACGGCTGCCCCCTCTGTAGTCCTGGGACTCAGGGAGTGATCAGCTGTCATAGGCTGAAGCCTATGACAGCCGATCATGCTGATTGGCTGGCGGGGGAGTACAAAAATAAAAACAAAAATAGTAAAAATGTATTTAAAAAAATACATATAAATATTTATTAAAAAATAAATAAACATTTGGAGAGCGATCAAACCCCACCAACAGAGAGCTCTGTTGTTGTGGGGAGAAAACGTGTGAGGGATCACTTGTGTGCTGAGATGTGTGGCCCTGCAGCTAGGCCTTAAAGCTGCAGTGGCCATTTTTGTGACAAATTGCCTGGTCTTTAGGGGGGGGGGGGGTAAAGCCTGTAATCCTGAAGTGGTTAAACTTTGGATAAGATAGATGACTTTTGAGTTCACATTTTGGAATCAGCACACCCAGTTTCGCGTAAATTACATGTTCCTAGTAGCAAAATATTTTTTCCCAGTGTAATTGGTGGTAAACTGGGGCATTATAGGATGACCCACCAAATTTCCCATGAACATCAATGTTATTTCATTCACATCTGACCAGAGAACTCAATAACTGCATGTGATGAATGAATATGAGTTTTACCTAAAAGCATTTTCTGGCTCAATGAAACAGAGATTGAGTACTTTTATATAACTTCTAGCTCTTATAATCTACAGATTCTCTTGATAAGATTTCCTAACATGAATTTTTTTTTCTTGTATCATTATTATGTATATAATTTAGCACTTCTCTAGAAACTATTGTTCAACTATGTGTGGAACTATCCCAAGCGCTGTACTTCCCATGAAGAATATCCTTTGTATTTCTATGTACTGAGATGTCTCATGTTGATTTATGTTGTTTTCTTTTTCTTCCTGTCATTGATTACACATCTCAAAAAAGATTATTGTTGAAAAAAAAAGTATTTTGCTAACATCACCTTTATTTCATCCTATTAATAACTCAACAAGCTAAATCTTTAAATAGGCAACGGAAGGTGTTTTTTTTTTTTGGGGGGGGGAGGGTTACTATTTCATTTTTTAGAGAGAAACCTACCTACCTACCTAATTAATTGAATAGTAACACTAGCTAAGTAGGTGCGTGTCATCCTTTTATATGATGTTTGAGCCCAGAAAAATGACACCATGGCTCCTGAGTTTCTGTGACTTTCAAACAGCAAATGTGTGACTAGGCCTGTCACCAAACATCTGGCTAAATATGATTTTAAGCACATGAAGAAAAAACACACTGAAAAGAAAACCAATTAATATATTACTAATATATTTATTATTGATTTCTGTAATTTAAAAGTGGTAACTGTAATGAATAGCGGAGAAGCCGCCACGCGGTCTAGTGACGGGGCGGCTGTCTCCGCGTTCAGGCCGGCGGTTTCCGCACAGCAACATGTCTCTGGTTTGCCTGGGCCTTCTAGTGCACACAGATTGAGAGCTGCGCGCGCGCGCACCAGAAGACAGGACCTTTATGCCAGCAGGAGAGGTATCAGCTGATCAGGATGATCAGCTGATCCCAGCAGAACTCCTGATTGGTTGAGTGGCTGGGGGCGGTGCTGTGGAGCACTGTAGTATATATGGAACTTGCTTGTCAGTTGCTGGTTGTCTGCCGTTGCGAATACTAACGTGTGCGCACTCAGACCTCAGTCAGATCCTACAGTGTGTTAGAACCAGTTGGAACTGGGAATTCACACTTAGCCAGATTCCGCTCTTGTACTTTACCATGTTATACTTTAGATCAGTTCCAGGGTGTTGAGACCAAGAACCTCATACCCAAGCTTAGGATTACTGTGTCATTACTGTGTTATCCTTTAGACCAGTTCTGGGGTGTTGAGACTAGTGTTGGGCGAACACCTGGATGTTCGGGTTCGGGCCAAACAGGCCGAACATGCGCCAGATGTTCGGCATGTTCGGCCCGAACGCCGAACTCAATGGAAGTCAATGGGACCCCCGAACATGCCCATTTTGGGGGCCCTATGGGGTCGCAGGCATAAGGGGGGAGCATGCCCCGATCGTGGGGGGGGGTCGGAAATTCCCCCCATCCCCTCCGCTAGCGCTCCCCCCTCTACCCGCTTCCCCATAAAAAAAGTTTAAGGCAAGTTAGATAGTACCTGGTGGCTGGCACTGGCAGTGGAGTGAGGAGGAGGAGGAGTCCGAGTAGCAGAGTGACGCGTTGAGGCCGGGCAGTGGGCGGTTCAGCGGTAGTACCCTTGTGGTACTTCCGCCCTTTCTCTGACCTCACGCCGCGATCGGGGCATGCTCCCCCTTATGCCCATAGGGGGGCCGTATTGCGGCATGTTCGGCCCTGTTCGGCGGGCATTGAATAGTTCGGGCGAACCCGAACTAAAAAGGCCGAACACCATCAGGTGTTCGGCCGAACTCGAACATCACCCGAACAGGGTGATGTTCTGCAGAACCCGAACAGTGGCGAACACTGTTCGCCCAACACTAGTTGAGACCAAGGACCTCACACCCAAGTATAGGCTTACTGTGTCATTTCTGTGTTATGCTTTAGACTAGTTCCTGGGTGTCGAGACCAAGGACCTCACACCTCAGACTAGGATTGTGCTTATTTGTTATGACCTCTGGCTCTGTTGACCTCTCTCTTGTCCTCTCATTCGGTACCTCTGCCCATCTGTCTTCCAGTTGCCAACCTTGCCTGTACCCGGTTACCGAATCAGCTTTCTGTCTCTGTACCTTATCTGCTCGTGTGTTGCCGACCTGGCCTGTCTGACCCTTCTGGCTGTCACTCATCCCTCGAGTGATCAGTTTAACTGTACTGCTCGTGACACTCATCCTTCAGGTGTCAATTAGCTGCAAGAGCTTCCTGCTCCTCAGGAAGTCCTGTCTGCAGTCCAGCCAGGGGCCTCTATCCCATAGGAGTCCACTGGCTGCAGTACAGTCTGACTCCCAATCCATCAGGGAATCCTCAGCTACAGCACAGCCAGTGGCCACCTGCATCTCAGTGGTCCATTGGCTGCAGTAGAGTCTGTATCTCCCGCTCCTCGGGAGATAACCTTTCTTACTGTTGCACCAAACACTTTACCACACTAGGTGTCCTGTGTCAAGCTATACTGGTATTATTGGTGATTCTGCAGATCACACATAATCGGGTATAGCATCTGTATTATTGGTGATACTGCAGATCACCAATAATCAGAAATACTCTGTGTGCTGACACCAATCGTTACAGTAACTCTCTGTTTAAACTGGTAGTCAATGACCTCGCCCTGACCTGGCTTTCATCCTACCTCTCCAACCCCTCCTTCAGTGAGTCCTCATCCACCCCCAACCACCTCTCAGTGGGAGTCCCCCAATTCTCTGTCCTTGTCCCCCTACTGTTCTTCCTATACACATCCTCCATTGGCAAGGTTATCTCCTCCATGGGTTTTAACTATCATCTGTATGCAGATGACACCCAGAGCTACCTCCACACCCCTGACCTATCCACCACTACCATGGACAAGGTCTCCTCCTGCCTATCAGCCATCTCCTCCTGGTTTTCCGCTAGGTTCCTGAAACTACATCTAGACAAAACAGAATTTATGATCTTCCCACTACGGCCATCCCTTAACCTCCCAGATGTGCATGTCACTGTTAACCACACTACCATTCACCCTACCTCTCAAGCCCATTGTCTGGGTGTCACCCTGGACTCGACACTCTCCTTCACTCCCCACATCCAAAGCCTCACAAAGTCCTGCAACTTCCACCTCCGTAACATCTGCAAGATCCGCCCTTTCCGGACCTCTGCCACCACCAAACTCCTCATCCATGCCCTCATAATTTCCTGCCTTGACTACTGCAATGCCCTTCTGTCTGGTCTCCCTATGACCTGAATAGCCCCACTGCAGTCCATCATGAATGCGGCAGCCAGAATTATCCACTCCTCCCATCGCTACACCACGGTGGCTCCCCTCTGTGAATCCCTCCACTGGCTTCCTATCCAGTCCAAAATCAGATTCAAGATACTGTGTCTGACCTACAAATCTGTCCACAAAACCTGTCCACCCTATATTTCCGATCTTACTCAGAGGTACACACCTAGCCGCACACTCCACTCCTCCAATGAACTTCGCCTGACCACCCCCCTTGCATCACCCAGTCCTATGCACGCCTCCAGGACTTCTCAAGAGCTGCCCCAACACTATGGAACATTCTACCTCCACCCATTAGGGCAGCCCACTCCTTCAACATCTTCAAGAAGGCCCTCAAAACTCACCTTTTCACTGTGGCCTACCACCCCTCACAAGTGCTCTAAACCTGCAACTGAACTCTGGTCCTCTACCTTTAGTGTCCCTACCTCTCTCTCTCGATTGTAAGCCTTTTGGACAGGTTCCTCCTCCTTTTGTGTCCTACCTGATCATGCACCTCCTTTACTGTGCACCCATGCTATGTATTTGAGTGAACTCAACTTGCCTAATCTCCATGCTCCCATTTAGTGACTGACTAAGCATTACTTTGTACTCATATTGTGCTGCGTGATCTGGTTTTTATTGTATTCCTGTATTGTCTTATTGCTGTATGTCACCCCTAAATATTGTCTTAAACCTAAACTAATGTCCAGCGCTGCATAATATGTTGGCACTTTATAAATACAATAAATAAATAAGTAAATAATGCCTCATACATTCTATTGATCATGTCCTAATCCAATAAATTACTGTTAACGCAGACCCAGACTTAAAACTGGTTATACCCTGAACAACAATTAACTTTAATATGAAATCCTGAAATTTTAAAATGTTAGAATGACATTCATTTTAACTAATTACCGACTGAAGCCTCTCCCCCAGATAAAATCTATATAGGTAGGATTGTGTTGCATGCTGGGACAATAACTACACATGCTCTCAAAAGGAAACAAAATCGCAGAAAAACTGAATAGTACCTGTTTTTATTTTCAAATCATAAAACCATATTGTACTTACAAGAATGTAAAAGTTGCAGGCATATACTAAAATCAAGGATTTCCCTCTAGTGGGGCCTAGTCCCATCCTACCACCCCAAGCTGTGGCCAGCAGCATGTGTATAAATTGCAGTACTCAGATCTACCAGGAGAGGAGCCAGCTGAGAAGTGAATCCAGTCTTAGCATGCTATTGCATCATTACGGGTTTCAGTAATCTCTGCCTTTGTGCAATATGGTTTTATGATTTTAAAATAAAAACAGGTTAATGCACAATAGCACACTCCTTGTTCTCCATCTTAGATCCCCATTACTGACCCACAGTATTGGAGCTGCACTCATTGCTACCTCAGAAATTGTTCCTGTTGGTCCATTTGCATTGTAGCGCAGGTATCTTACTGAGCTGCCAATTGGTGGAGAAGTAGCTAGGTAGTGTTGTATTTTCCATTTATAATTTTGTGGGGGCAATATGGTCAAAGACTGTTTTTAGTTTGGTTTAACTTAACATTATTTTTTTACAGTTTTTTTAGATTAAAAAAAAAATCCCTATTGACTTCAAGATGACAAGTTGGTTTCTTATACTACACGGAAGCCTAAAAGATCCACTTAAAACAGTTTCAGTTTTTCCTTTGCCTGTTTTAAGTATGAATACAAGCAACTTAAATATGAAAATAAATAAATAAAATAAAAGAGAAAATATCTTACCCCTCCCTGAGACAAAGTTGAATTTTCCCTGTAAACTGCATTCTGCGTAATAGACAAGATTATTTGATAGCAAAAAGACTGTTCTGTCTAAGTGTATCTATTGTCTGCAAGATAAATTACATTTTTATTAAACGCCTGTAAAATGAGTAGAAAGTGCCTGAAGTGTAAATCAAACATCCCCAGGGGTTCTAAACAAGCAGAACTCAAAAACAGATCTCAGAAAAATTCTGAGCATTCTGTCTGCTGTTTTTAAAAGTTATCTAGCAAAAACATCTTCTGCCAAAAGCAGAGATGCCAGATTTCTTCTTTTTTTTCTGAAATCACACATTACACAGATATAAAAACGTAGATGCAACCTGTTTTCTGAAATATATGCAGTGAAAATACTGCAAGTCTAGGAATTCATTAGAAGGAAAGAAAAAGAACGAAAGAAAGAAATAAAGAAAGGAAGGAAGGAAGGAAGAATATTTCCAGGCAACATCAATTTACATGAAGTTCCTTCTTATTAACTTTAACATTTCATTCACATTTTCATTCAAGTTTCCTGCTCTCCTATTGACTTGCATGGAAACATAAAGCAGACCTACTTTCTGAATTTAAAATGCAGAATAATGACAAACATACATTTTCATATGTTCACCATAAAGAATGTGATTCTACTGAAATATGTGCTGCAATTGCGTTTTTGAAAGATTACAAATTGCATGCAAGTATGAACCCCGCCTAGAGTTTACAAAATATCACTTCTGCACAGTAATTCTAGGATGCTAAAGCAATGGCTACACCTGGAATGTTGTGTATTCACCTGTTTGTTACAATACGAGCAAGTTGCTTTAGCCAGTTCCTGAATAGTGTACTGGATAAGGGCTCTGCCTTCGACAGACATGGGAGAACAGAGTTCAAATCCAGGCTAGGTTCAGTACCTATTCAGTAAGAAGTCCTTGGGCAAGACTTCCATGAGAACACCCTTAGTAGCTGTGGCTCTTAAGCACTTTGAACAAAAGAAAAGGCTATTCAAATGTTAGGATTATTATTATTATAGTTGTGTGCTGTAGTTTTCTTTAGGGAGCATTTCCACTTGAGCGGAAACCGCCGCAAATCCGCAGAGTTTCCCCGCAGGCGAATAGTGCGGGGAAACTCTGCCATAGGGTGCAATGGCAACGCCGGCCGAATCACTACCGCTAGCGATTCGGCCGGCTTTTCCATCCGAATCAGCACGGGAGGCTGTGGATCCCATAGCCGTGCATGGCACGGCTGATGGGATTCGTCTGCTTTCCCCGCAGACCCGAAAGAGCCATCTCACGTCTCGCAGACATGCACCGCTCAAGTGGAATCGTGCCCTTACTGTGTACCTGCAGGAGTCTGGCACCGGCCATCTGGGACCAAGATTGGGGACCAGTGAAGTGTGAAATGTGAGGCTTGTGGAGTAATATCAGGGAGCTGTGGGTGCTCCAGGGTGACGGCATGGGTGGGTGCTATAGGTGCGGCAGGCAAGAAGGAGAGTGAGAGCCTCACAGGAGTTTGAAGCAGAGCTCTTAGAGCCAAAAGCATCTTTACATTTGGCTCCAATTCTCCCCATTGCTCTTTTAACAGACCTCCTCCAGATTTACTGTAATTTACTGTAAAAAATACATTTTTCGTGGTTGCATTTTTATTACATTTAACCCTTTGTAAAAATGGGTAAGAGGTACTATTTACCCCTATATACATTTTTCCTGGGGAGAGGCCTGGACTGGCCCCTTCTTAAAGGGGACTCCCAGATACCACCATTAAACCCCCAAAGCGTTTTCAGCCCCACCTCCTCCTGTGGCACCGGAGGTGGGGAAGAGCCCTTGTCCATGGATTGGACAAGGGTTCCAAGGGAGAGGGGGAGGCTTGGCTGCCCCTCTCCCCTAGAGCCCCCCACACCATGGACCATGTGGGCTGGTATAGCTCAGGGTGTGAAGCCCCACTTGGCCAGAGCTCCACGTTCTGGTTTCCCAGCCTGCATGGGGACAAGGGTTTATAGAAACTCGGGAGAGTGGACCCCCCATCAATTTTTTTTATTTCCCACACTCTGAACGATAAAAAAAATGTTCCAAAAAATAGGCAAAGTTGCCCGGGATCCTTATACAGCCATATTGCGGCTATACAGAGATCCCTGGACAAGGTATTTCCACTTCCTCTGGGTTTCCAGGGGGTCCAGTGGCCCTGGAAACCCCATCATGAATTCAGTGCTCTTTCTTTTGATATACGTAAATTTATACTTCTGTTAGATACATTTATGTCATTTACATTTAAAATGTATTTTCTCCCAAAAGGTCTTTTTTCCCCCTCTTGTTCCCACTGTCCTCCTTAAAGAGAACCAGAGGTGGGATTTAATTATGCTAGTGGGGCACAGAGGCTGGTTGTGCACTCTAACACCAGCCTCTGTTGCCCCATAGTGTGCCTCCAAGACCCCCCTGCGCGCCGCTATACCCCCCGAAGTGCTGCCGACACACAGCGTGTCGCCAGCACAATGTTTACCTCTGCCTGTCTGTTAGCGCCGCTCCTCCTCCGTATCAGCGCTACCCGCCCGCGTCACTTCCCTCCAATCAGCGGGAGGGAAGGGACGCGGGCGGGTAGCGCCGATACGGAGGAGGCGGGGGAGCAGCGCTAACAGACAGGCAGAGGTAAACATTGTGCTGGCGACACGCTGCGTCGCCAGCACTTCGGGGGGTATAGCGGCGCGCAGGGGGGTCTTGGAAGCACACCATGGGGCAACAGAGGCTGGTGTTAGTGTGCACAACCAGCCTCTGTGCCCCACTAGCATAATTAAATCCCACCTCGGGTTCTTTTTAACACACCCTGGAAATTTTGCTAAATTGCAATCATTTTCTTGAAAATGATGTAAAAAGAATATTGGCATTTTTTGTTCATCACTACTGACCGAGTTGACTAGACTACAGTTACATTAGTCAAGCACTGCACTTGGGACATTACATAGGCTTCCCATGCCTCTGTCTTCAATAGGGTTAATGGATGGTCTCCACAATTTAGCCTTATTTCAGAGGGTTAATATTACACCATATCCCATATGACAAGATATATATATATACACTGTACAGCGCTGCGTAATATGTCGGCGCTATATAAATACTAAATAATAATATCCCAATCTATTTAACCTGAATAAAAAGAGCGGTAATAGAATGACAATACTGAGCAGTACATGCACCCATAAAGTTTACCAGAAATTAGTAGTAGTGAATATATCCTTCCTAGCAAAAATGATCTTTTAAATCCTTTAACTCAATGTACATAGTATACTTGGGGAGATTTTCAGCTGTTTAGGAGCTTGTAACAAACACAATTGTACAAAATCCTCTTACCAACATTTATCAAAAATTTGGGCTCTTTACATGAATTAGAAAATGCCGTCACAGGCTAGAATCCAGTCTTTTCCTTGTAAAAAAAAATTGTCATCTGATATTCCATTTTGCTTGTGAAATGTGAAATGTATTACAGCCAAGTTGGATAAAGTCTTTTACAAAAAGAGCACCAAAGACCCTCTTTGAAGCACAGACTCGTCCATTCAACTGTGACCCAGAAGCTGGAATCCTTATGACCCTTTGTCTCTTTACCAGGTCTGGCCATTATGAATTATATGGCTTTATAAAATGAACAAGTTATCCATGTTACAAATCAGCAGTTTTGAAAGCATGCCTGCCTTTCAGTGGTATAAAGGATGTGAGAGAAATGCTGGGTTAGAGGTAGAAGGTGTGTATATTTCTCCCAGATTTCTCTCTTATATATGTTAAAACTCCAGGGCAGCAAGCATTTCAGCAGTGAAAGGGTGTTCTTTCACTGCATTTGGCTTTTTGGAAAAGCCGGTAAAAAGGGCCCTGGAGTGAATGGAAGTGAGCGGGTGGGACTTCCATTCACCAGGCTATCCAGGCTTTTGAAGAAGCCTGGCTAATTAATTGCCTCATTAGGCTTCAGGGGAAACCCTTTAAATATGGTGTCTCCAGTGTCTGTCTCTCTCTCTTCCTGGGATCTGCCTGCATGCAGTAAGGAGAGAGCCAAACACAGTGAGTAACCAAACTTAAACATACTGTTTGTTTTGTAGAGCTGGATGCTAGATCCTCTCTATTGCATAGAGAGGTAATCTATGTATTGAAGGAAGAGGAGAAGCGGGCACTGCTGCGTAAAATCCCTTTATTGTGGCCGGGTTACAGAGTGGTCCCACTGCAACTTACGCAGCAGTGCCCGCTTCTCCTCTTCCTTCAAGACGTTTCTGTAATCGGTGCACGTTGCAGGTAAACCCATCTGAGGCCGTTCCATCCCTGCCGCATACTGGTGCCAGTTTTTTCTGTTTTCTTTCCTTAAGGTAATCTATGTATGTTAGCTAGAGCCGGACAGGCTAGGGTTTATTTTTATGTTTTGTTTTTTGTTATACTCCTGTGTTTTGGAAATGTAAATAAAGCTGATGCAATCAGCTTAAAACTTGGTCTGCTGACTGAACTGTTGTTTCTGAGACCAAACTGGTCCCTGCAACCCCCTGAGACTACACCATTTGGACTAATTCCCTTACAGGATTTATAGGCAAGGCATATCCATTCATTGTCCTTAAAGAGAAACTCCGACCAAGAATTTAACTTTATCCCAATCAGTAGCTGATACCCACTTTTACATGAGAAATCTATTCCTTTTCACAAACAGACCATCAGGAGGCGCTGTATGGCTGAAATTGTGGTGAAACCCCTCCCACAAGAAACAAGAAAAGTATGTACTCTTGGCAGTTTCCTGTCTGTGAACCTTGCTGCATTGTGGGAAATAGCTGTTTACAGCTGTTTCCAACTGCCAAAAAAGCATGCAGCAGCTACATCACCTGCCAACAGTAAAAATGTCACCATGCAATAAATGTCAGAATGTAAATCAGGGATTTAAAAGATTTAACAATGGACAAACACTGACTAAATCGTTTATACATAATTATTGTAAAAATGAAGCACTTTTTTATTACATTATTTTCACTGGAGTTCCTCTTTAAGTGATGGTTGGAAACAGTGGTGTAGCAATAGGGGTTGCAGAGGTTGCGACCGCACCAGGACCCGTCAGAGGGGCCCTGTGGGGCCCTTCCTCAACTACAGTATTAGCTTTGTATTGGTCCTGTGCTTATAATAATCCCTTCTATAGATTAACTAACTGTTCCCAATCCCCTTCTGTATTGAGTGCTTGGGGGCCTAATGTAAAACTTGTACTGAGGCTAGCTCTATAGCAAATAACTATTTGCTTTATGCTTGGAAATAACTTGTTTTAGGAAAGAACCTTATATTTAACTACAATATTAATAAACATAAAACCTTTATAGTCTTAGACCCTTGTGACTATTTAAAGAACCTCAGAGGCCAGTCAGATTACAACAATCCCATCTATAGATGCTGCTGTTGGGTGGTGTCATCAATATCTTTCATTCAAATAATCATTTGTTACAGCCACTGGGTAGAAAATGCCTTCTCTTGCTCATGTTAAACTTTGAAGCAGATGGGCTATAGCAATAAAAAAAACAGTATGCCACTCTCATCAGCTAAATAACAGCTAAATAACAGCAAGGGTACAGTTTGCATAGGTTCACCAAAACTGAACAATACAAGATTGAAAAATGTATTGCATAGGCTAAAGAGTCTCAATTTTGCATAAACAAAATAAAAGCATGGATCCATCTTGCCATGTGTTGACAGTTTAGATGGTGGTGTCGGTGGTGGTGGTGGTGTAATGGTGTGAGGGACATTTTATTGGCACTCCTTGGACTCCTTAGTACCAATTAAGCATTGTTTAAACACCACACCCTACTGTTTCTGACTACGTCCATTCCTTCATGACCATTGTGTACCTGCCTTCTGATGGCTTCTTCCAGTTAATGTCACAAAGCTCACATCATCTCAGATTCTTGAACATGGCAATGAGTTCATTACACTGCAATGGCCTCCACAGTTACCAGATCTCCATTAAATAGAGCATCTTCGGATGTGGTGGAATGGAAATTGGCATCATGGTATTGGCATCATGGATGTGCAGCCTAGTCATGATCATAATCTGCTATGTCAGATTCAGTAAAATGTTGTTTAAAATGTCACAATTGTGGTCATACATACATGCATACATACATATTGGAAATTCAATTGATTATGCACAATCCAGTTGTAAGTTTGCACAATGATGTGTCATTTTGCACTTTTTTTTGTCAATCATAGCATTTATGGGGGCATTGCTGTTAAGCACTAAAATGGACAAAAAGATTAGCAAAATGACACCTGATTGCTAGAAATGTTAGGGAAAATAGTGGGGAAAAGATTTTTTACAAAAACACCTTGTAGGTTTTGAGAAAATTGATTTTAAAAATGCAGAGGAAAAATGTTTTTTAAACTCAATGAAATGTTATTTTACTGAGTTTAAAAAACTTTTTTTCCTTTGAATTTAGAAAATTATAAAAAAAACAAAAAAAACAAAAACTACAAGGTCTTTTTTTGACATGTTCTACTAATCCTCTTAACATACAAAGCAATATTGGTGATGACAAAATGTATGAGGGCTTTGCTATTAACCGTTAAAGTTGGCACAAAATTACATGAAATTATGTGGAATTGTGAAATTATGGTTCCTACTTATGGTTACAAATGAAATGAATTAAAAATTTTTCTGAAATTTTGCATTACGATTTCACATCCTGATTGCGACTTATAATGAAAAACTATGATTATGTGAAATGCGTGCTCATCACCTGTGCAGCTGACAAATCGGCAACAACTGCGTAACACTATCATTGTCAACATGAACCAAAATATCTGAGGACTGTTTCCAATGCCTTGTTACATCTACTCCATGTAGAATTCAGGCAGTTCTGCAGGCAAAAGGGGATGTTGCAGTGCAGTAAACAATGTCTTTTAAATTAAGAGTTCTTTTAAATAAGGAGTTTAAAATGAACAGCAATGTAAGCGTGCTCTATGCTTTTATTAGCATATTACAACAATTTTCTTGGTTTCTACCTTGGCTATAGCAAGGTCATTTCTCATTGATGATAATCCAGCCAACCCTCTTCAAATTGATTTAACTCATTAAGTCTGCTATAGGTCTCTGTTTCCCCCTCTCGTCTTCTTAGCATGTGTTGTGTATTCTGAAGCAATATAATTACAGAACACCTGACAGAAAGCAACATTCTTTAGTAAAGACTGGATTCTTTCAGCCAGCGGAACACATGTCACAGTACATAAAGTATCTGTCCTTGATCTTGAAGACTTTCCTATGAACAAATGTGTGCAGTGATTTTCTTTTGGTGCACTTTTATTTACAAAAAAGCTAATACAAGTGTTGCATGTGAATCCCCTACTGAAACAATTATATGTAATTCTTCCAGCCATACACTGAGCTACACATTTTCAGAATTCAGACACAAAGATGGATAGAACCTGATTAAACTCACCTTTGTCATGAGTGTTTTAAAAAAAACTTGAGGTGGGGGTTTAGATATACTTATGTGTGGGTTTAGATATACTTACCTGAGGCTTCTTCCAGTCTCCTGCAGCACGGTGGCATAGTGGTTAGCACTCTTGCCTTGCAGTGCTGGGTCCCTGGTTCAAAACCCAACCAGAGCACTATCTGCACAGAGGTTGTATGTTCTCCCTGTGTCTGTGTGGGTTTCCACAACTCCAAACTCACACCCCAAAAATATACAGATAAGTTAATTGGCTTCCAGCTAAATTGACCCTAGACTACAATACATACACTACACAACATATACATAGACAAATGGCTATGGTATGAATTAGATTGTGAGCCCCTCAGAGGTACAGTTATTTAAACCGAGCTACAGTTATATATTCTTTACAGTTCTGCAGAAGATATATATATATACTATAAATAAATGTGCTATATAAATAATAAGTAATAATAATAATAATAATATCAGTTCCCTCACTGCGTTTCTGATGCACTCCAGTGTGCTGTTGCAACCTCCAAAATATATGGCTGCTGTGCATACACAGTACATCTCCTTGGCTGCACTCCAATGGCTGGGATTGTTCTGCGCATGCACAGTTTAAAGGGACTCCGAGCAGTGCAGAAACTATGGAAAGATGCATATCATTTTAAAGCTCTCTTTCTCCTCTTTGCAATGATATATAAACTGTCACCTTATGCCTTTTAGTTTAGTGAAATTGCCGCGACTGCGATTTCGATCGCGAAAATAGAGAAAACTAAAAGGCGTAGGGCATATGTGTCATCAGAAAGAGGAGAAAGAGAGCTTTAAAATGATATCCATCTTTCCGTAGTTACATTGTATTACACAGGGCGACTTTTTCCTAAAGTCAGCAGCTCCATTCAGCAGAATAAAATATCAAAAACTAAAAGGCGTAGGGTGACGGTTTATATATCATTGGAAAGAGGAGAAAGAGAGCTTTAAAATGATATGCATCTTTCCATAGTTTTTGCACTGCTCAGAGTCCCTTTAAGTCTTTATGAACTGCTCAAGTGCCTAATCATCTCGGCTGTGAGAGGACAATCGAGGAGGCACCCAGATGGGACTATGCATGCGCAATACCTGGTCTGGGATCTTTTAAGGGAGGCAGTGGCACGCTGGAGGGGATCAGGAGTACATCAAGGAACATGATATACTGCAAGGGGATGTAAGAAGCAAATCTGAACTTTTTTCTTGCCTCGGGTATACTTTAAAATCAAAAATAATAAAGAAAAGGAAAAAGACAAAAAAAAAACATTTTCATCTGCTAACAAGCAAAAAGTACTCAAAATAGGATGTCCAGATTTTAATGAAGTTTAGTCATATTGATAATACTTTCTTAGTTACGTTTTAGTACTTTTTGTACTTGGTATGTGCTTCAAATGTAGTGTAGATAAAATGAGAAAACATCTCCTGTGCAACGGCCAAAAAAAAAAAAAAAATTGAGCCAGGACCATACATTTCAAATATGCTTTACATTAAAGGACAACTGAAGTGGGTGGGGTATGGAGACTGCCATGTTTTTTTCCTTTTAAGCAATACTTGTTGCCTGGCTATCCTGCTGAACAATATGCAACAGATCAGGTGTTTCTGACATTATTGTCAGATCTGAGATTAGCCAAGATTAGCTGCATGTTTTTTTTTCTTGTGTGCAGTGATGGGCTCACAAGTACTTACAAGTGGCTAAGCACTCGAATTTGTGATTTAAATGAGGCTCAATTGCCTCAGGTGTGCGGCTGGACCTAAAGGGGTTATTTACCCATAAGTCCATTGTATAGCATGTGCTCCAAACAGCTTGCATGCATCCTATTGGACGCGTTGCAAACCTCACTACATGCATTTCCTCCTTCAAGCTGGAAGGAGCAAGTGCGCGGTGGTGAGGCTTGCAACGTGTCCAACAGGACGCATGCAAGCTGTTTGGAGCGCACACTATACAACGGACTTATGGGTAAATAACCTATTCAGCTCCAGCCGCACACCTGAGGCAATTAAGCCTCATTTAAATCATGAATTTGAGTGCTTAGCCACTTGTAAGTACTCAAGAGCCCATACCTGCTTGTGTGATTCATTCACTACTGCAGCCAAATAGACCAGCAGGGCTGCCAGTGCCCATAAACTGGTATTGTTTAACCTGCCTGGCGTTCTGATAAGATCGCCAGGGAGGCTGCGGGAGGTTTTTTTTTTAATAAAAAAAAAACTATTTCATGCAGCCAACTGAAAGTTGGCTGCATGAAAGCCCACTAGAGGGTGCTCCGGAGGCGTTCTTCTGATCGCCTCCGGCGCCCAGAATAAACAAGGAAGGCCGCAATGAGCGGCCTTCCTTGAGCGGAGTGACGTCATGGACGTCAGCCGACGTCCTGACGTCAGCCGCCTCCGATCCAGCCCTTAGCGCTGGCCGGAACTTTTTGTTCCGGCTACGCTGGGCTCAGGCGGCTGGGGGGACCCTCTTTCGCCGCTGCTCGCAGCGGATCGCCGCAGAGCGGCGGCGATCAGGCAGCACACGCGGCTGGCAAAGTGCCGGCTGCGTGTGCTGCTTTTTACTTGAGCCAAATCGGCCCAGCAGGGCCTGAGCGGCAGGCTCCGGCGGTACTGGACGAGCTGAGCTCGTCCAGACCGCCCAGCAGGTTAAAAGGAAATACATATGGCAGCCGCCATATTCTTTTTACTTTAGTTGTTGTAAAGAAGAGGCCAAATTATATTATTTAAAAATAAGAACCAGTTGCAAAAAAAAAAAAAAAAAAAATAGGGCAAGGCAGGAAAAATTCAACCTAAACTAGACATATTATCTTGTCCTAGGAGGAAAAACAAAGTACGGATAAGCAATTATACATGAAGAAGAGACACTAAGATAGGTGCTTCAGGTGAATAGAATATGAATAACTTGCAAATCACAGCACTAAAGCATAACATTTATATTTTAAAAAACTTCCTAGTAGAATCAGTGCACTATTAAAAATCAAGAACTGCAATAACTCATAATTTCCTGAATGTAAAAAACAAATTGTTTTTTTGTGCTAAACACTACATATTTATAAAAACAAACAATTAAAATGCAATGCATTCTTTATAGTGAGACTTGCCTTAGTGTAAGTCCCCAGAGACCAGGCATGTGGATCTTTAAGGCTCCTGTTGTACTCCGCTGGAGGTCCTTACGAAGGTGGTGTCTGTTCCAACTGGCCGTACACAGCTCCTGCACTCTGTAAGTGCGCTGTGGCAGTCTAGTGAGCGGCAGTTGGTGTTATTGGCTTGACGGCATGCTGAGCCATTCCTCTCCCCCCCCCCCCCCCGTGCTGCAATGCGACTTAGCTTGGACCGTGTTTGTAAAATTTATATTTTATTTGCTTAGATTATGATGCATGAGGCATAGGCTATGCATCAGTCTGAGCAAATAAAATATATACTTTTCAAACATGGTCCCAGCCTTGTCTTACTTCCACTTACACCCCACAGCAATTACTTTACTCTTACTGGCTGCTTGCAACCTGCACAGTGTTTAGTCACATTGCAGTGCCGTGGGAAAAACGGCTCAGCACTGATACCACTGAGTGCTTTCTCTATTCTTTTTTTGTCAGAGACATAGAAAAGGTGACTTATAGTTCCTTTTTAACTCTAGAAGAAATGTATGTCTTATATGTATGTGTTTAACTGTATTTTAAACTTTACAATTTCTCATGATAGTTATCCTTCAACCATTTATTTTATCTTATTTCAATTAATAAAGGAAAGTGATGTAACGGGTCAAAAATTACAGTTTATTAGTTGGTAGTTTGATAGCAGTTTATTACTAATATTTTGTGTGGAATACACAGTAGATTTCAATTGAAAAACATTTGAACATTGCACACAAACCTATTTTGCATTATCATTTTTTTTTTTAAATACAGGCTTGTTGGGTTTTCACTCCACTATGAATGCCTATGTACTGCTTGACTGGATTGAGCAACAGTTGTTTAACTTCAACTGTACAGCTACTTATCTCACTCAATGACATGCAAATCTGTTAATATTGTATGTAATTTATCTAATCTGTGGGTTTTTTTAGGGTTCATACTCCGCCTCTCTCTATTAAATAAAAACAGCAATGAAAATTATTAATTGTTCATTTTTTGTGAGGCAGGGATTTTTTTATGTTGGTTTGAGGATTTTAGATTGAACAAATTATTTCCCATATTTCCCATACTATGTCTCTCTCTTGCTATATACAGTGGGTTGCAAAAGTATTCGGCCCCCTTGAAGTTTTCCACATTTTGTCACATTACTGCCACAAACATGCATCAATTTTATTGGAATTCCACGTGAAAGACCAATTCAAAGTGGTTTACACGTGAGAAGTGGATCGAAAATCATACATCATTCCAAACATTTTTTACAAATCAATAACTGCAAAGTGGGGTGTGCGTAATTATTCAGCCCCCTGAGTCAATACTTTGTAGAACCACCTTTTGCTGCAATTACAGCTGCTAGTCTTTTAGGGTATGTCTCTACCAGCTTTGCACATCTAGAGACTGAAATCCTTGCCCATTCTTCTTTGCAAAACAGCTCCAGCTCAGCCAGATTAGACGGAAAGCGTTTGTGAACAGCAGTTTTCAGATCTTGCCACAGATTCTCGATTGGATTTAGATCTGGACTTTGACTGGGCCATTCTAACATATAGATATGTTTTGTTTTAAACCATTCCATTGTTGCCCTGGCTTTATGTTTAGGGTCATTGTCCTGCTGGAAGGTGAACCTCCGCCCCAGTCTCAAGTCGTTTGCAGTCTCCAAGAGGTTTTCTTCCAAGTATGCCCTGTATTTGGCTCCATCCATCTTCCCATCAACTCTGACCAGCTTCCCTGTCCCTGCTGAAGAGATGCATGATGCTGCCACCACCATATTTGACAGTGGGGATGGTGCGTTCAGAGTGATGTGCAGTGTTCGTTTTCTGCCACACATAGCGTTTTGCATTTTGGCCAAAAAGTTCCATTTTGGTCTCAACTGACCAGAGCACCTTCTTCCACATGGTTGCTGTGTCCTCCACATGGCTTGTGGCAAACTGCAAACGGGACTTCTTATGCTTTCTGTTAACAATGCCTTTCTTCTTGCCACTCTTTCATAAAGGCCAACTTTGTACAGTGCATGACTAATAGTTCTCCTATGGACAGAGTCTCCCACCTGAGCTGTAGATCTCTGCAGCTCATCCAGATTCACCATGGGCCTCTTGACTGCATTTCTGATCAGTGCTCTCCTTGTTCGGCTTGTGAGTTTAGGTGGATGGCCTTGTCTTGGTAGGTGTACAGTTGTGAAATACTCCTTCCATTTCTGAGTGATCGCTTGAACAGTGCTCCGTGGGATGTTCAAGGCTTTGGAAATCTTTTTGTAGCCTTAGCCTGCTTTAAATTTCTCAATAACTTTATCCCTGACCTGTCTTGTGTGTTCTTTGGACTTCACGGTGTTGTCGCTCCCAATATTCTCTTAGACAACCTCTGAGGCCCTCACAGAGCAGCTGTATTTGTACTGACATTAGATTACACACAGGTGCACTCTATTTAGTCATTAGCACTCATCAAGCAATGTCTATAGGCAACTGACTGCACTTAAATCAAAGGGGGCTGAATAATTATGCACACACCACTGCAGTTATTAATTTGTGGCAGTAATATGACAAAATGTGGAAAACTTCAAGGGGTCCGAATACTTTTGCAACCCACTGTATACACACACACACACACACACACACACACACACACACACACACACACACACACACACACACACACACACACATTTTAGAAACCTGCACAACTTTACTGGGAAATATGGCATCTTGCAGAAACCAATGTCATTAATACGATTCAATTTGTAGGAGAATAACATAGTAACCCTACACATGAGATCTTTTTGTTTTATGTCAGGACTTGCAACTTTACAAAAACTTGCATTCTGTTGAAGAGTAAGAATATTCTTTCCAACAGTTGTGCTAGTTTCAGCCATGCCCTTGCCACAGGTGACAGGACACTGTTTAGATACTGTTACAAGTATTTTTAGAGGCTTAAAAGTACTCATTTAGTAAATCACTGATGTTCCATGTAGTATATGCTAAAACTGCTGCATACAGCTTGCGTAAAACAGAAAATAAAATTAGAAAAAAAAACTATTAAAAAAAGACAGCGTTTTAACATTTATGATAGTCACTAAAATTAAATATTTTTTCCTCGGATAAAGATTCAACATAAAATGCATTGCATGTGCCTTTGCAAGAATAACTCTGTCAGACAGCTGTTGATGTTAGATTAATTATTTTCTTCCCGCGTGACAGCTGAAAATAAAAATGATTGGAACTTATGACATGGGGATTTGCTCATACAGACACCTGAGATTAATATCGATACATTGTCAACATCTCTGCATTACAGTAAGAAAAAAAGAATATGCCTTATTTTCCTTGCAAGCAAAGTGTTTGCAATGTGGAACAGACATTCATACAATTTTCTGGCTGATGATAGTGATTTAGTGCATGAAATAGAGTGCTTTTAGAAAATAAGATACCAACGCTTTGCTTAAATCTACAAATTGATAAAATACTTGGGAAGGTTGCTAAAGGTAATAGAGTTACAGAAGCAGCTTAGAAAGAAAAAAGAAGTCAAGAAAAGAAAAAGACCTAATGCTAATCATCTACAGTTTTTTTTTACACTGTTTATGTACTGTAATCATAGCTTATTGTATTTGTATTATGTCTAACTTATTAACAGCCATTTTGTTTTGCAGACTCTCTTTTGTTCTTTGTTTGGAGGATAGAATCCAAACAACAAATTGTAGATGTGAACAGGACACTCATAAAAAAATTCTTATTGACCCCATACTACTTATTGGTCCCATACTGGAGCACAAGTCAATAAAAGAAACACTTGTACTGTCTCCAGTATAGATTTGTGCTGATACACATACACAGCACTGCACCTCTGTTCTTTTCTTGTCCCTACAATATTTTCATACTTTATTTTCTCTTGTCACTTTTCTGAATTCACTGCAATGTACATGGTTTCGCTACAACGAGTTTCCAATGTTCAGTAGAGTACAAAGACTCACTCCAGCATGGAAACACACTGGCTCTGCCCTACATATTTTGTTCTGATGAGTCTTATGGATAAAACATGTAGAGAGGACCCCGTACTTCTGACGCCACACCTAGAAACACCATCTGGTCCACAGAGTTCGATTGAGGTAGCGGCAGGTGTGCGAGTTCAGGCAACAAGGAAGACAGGGCTGCTGCATCCCACCTAGCCCACCCTGGATGAGCACCGCTATTGCAATCATTATGCTGATATGCTAACACACCCCATTGGTTAAGTAAGTGCAGTCTTAGTGCAGGTTGTTGTAGTTTTTTTGTGAATTTTGCATGTGTGTTGCACCTTACCCTGCACCCGGTGGAGTGATTGAACTAGTGTTACAGTAATGCATCTAAAGTTTGTTTTTGATAAAGACAGTTGGGTATCATTCTAGAATAGACTTTGACAGAGCTGTTGCTCATGGCTGTATGTACCATTATATGTAATGTGTTAGAGATAGTAAAATAACTATTTTAGAGAGAGTAAAGTTCTGCACACTCCCTAGATTGCTGTCACTTAAGTTGATTTATATTTTTAGGGATGACCATTTATGAATGAGCTTTAAACAGGGACACTACTCATCTTTTTCCCCAAAAATCTATTCTGTTCTATAGAGTGCAGAGAACAAACTAGAGGTGCTTTCCATGAAGGCAAGGCCGATGATCAGTAGCATCAGTGATCCAACATGACATTTGCAATATATAAATCCATTTATACAATATATTTATCATTTATATTTATATAATATAAATCTAACATGTATTTGCAATATTTAACTTTGTTGATTAGCAGTAAAGTTTTACTGAAGTTTAAGGAACAAGCAGTAAAATTGTTATATTGTATAGAATGTGAGGATTATACTCACAAATGCAGAGTATACAACCACCATCATAGCCTGCGAGATATGACCATCCATGTTTGATTTTCCAGGTCTGCTGTGCAGCCCTCCTTTACTTTTTTTTTTTAGGTAAACATGAATGTGTAACTTAAAAAACTATAAACCCCTAACAGGGGTGTGTCGACTGTCTCAAAAAACACTGTTGGAAGCACCCCGGATATATACTATGCAGATTGCTATAGCTTAAAATTAGGAGGTAATGTGCCTTACCTCATCATTCTTACTCTGCATATTACCTCCTAGTTATAAGTTATATCAATCTGCATAGTATACATCTAGTGTTCCTCCACCAGTGTTTTTTGAGTTTGTCTGTGGGGGTACCTCATGGCTCTGTCCTGTCCTACATGCACGGTCTTGGTAACTTTTCAGCCTTCGTTCTTCTATCCTATAAGTTCCTATGCCTGTTCTAATGTGCTCTGGCTTACTGCAGCCTTTCCTAATTGCACTGTCTCTGTAATTAATCTTATCTCCTTTCCTCTGTCGTGTCTGTCGGGCTAAGGCTTGAATGTGTGGAATGTGCAGGGCTGCTTGTGATTGGATAGAAGCAATATACACCCTCTGCAGGCCCCCTTCACACTCTGTATGACTCACACACTCTGTTTATGTGAGCCTATCACAAGCTGGTTAGTTTGTTTGTAAACACTGCCTAAAACTGTTAATTACAAGCCAGGATTGCAGCAGAGAGTGGCAGAAACAGCACAGAGGGGCACAGTAAAAAATAAGGAATAGAATGGTATGCTTTTTAGTGTAAGAATATTAGAGTACAGATTCTCTTTAACTCCCTCCTCACATGTGCTCCTGAATGCTTGTCTGCTATATCCTCCTTCATGCCCTCTCGTTTCACTAAACTTAATAGGGGTATAATAGAAGTACTCATTTTTCCTCTGTCTGTGTCCACCTCTCTGCCTGATATAACAATAAAAAGGTAATAAAACCCCATCACAGTTCCCAAAGCATGGTGCTTAGGAGTAATATTTGACTCAACTCTCTCTTTTATTCCTCACATTTACTCCCTAACCAGCTCCTGTCATCTTCAACTCAAAAACATGTCTCACATCTGATGCTTTCTTACTCAGGACAAAACTAAAATGTAAATATATGCTCTTATAATATCTCGTCTGGACTACTGTAACATACTACTTTGTGGTCTACCAACTAACATACTGGCACAAGTCTAATCTGTGCTGAACTCAGCTGCTCAACTCATTTATCTTTCTTCTCGCTTTTCCTCTGCTGCTCCTCTTTGTCAAGCTCTTCATTGGCTACCAATTAACCAGAGGATCCAGTTCAATCTCTTAACCCTAACCTACAAAGCTCTTCACAATCTCTCTCCCCTGCAAATCTAGTACTTACTTGTTTCCAGATACCAACCATAATCTCAGATCTGCACATAACCTTCCTTTGTCCTTCTCTAGTCTCACATCCTCGCATTCAGATATACAGTACAAAATTTTACACATGCTTTACCCTACACTGCAATCCCCTGCCACAACACATCTGTCACTCTCCAACCTTTGACAACTTTAAACACTCCCTCAAAACTCTATCTTACGCTCTATCTTAGACCATTCCCCCCTTTGACCTCTAGCAAAGTTGTACTCCTAGTATTGTAACCTAAAATCACACTGTCTCTCTGTATCAATATTGTATACTACCCCACCTACCCTTTGCCCATTCCTTTAGATTGTAAGCTCACAAGGGCAGCGCTCTCTCACTATTTTGTGCCTTGGAATTTGTTACACATTTTATTCATGTTACTTTTGTCACAGTAATTACCAATTCTGTATTTTGAACCAATTCTGTATTTTGTATATTGGTGTATACGATTGTCTGTATTATTTTGTACCCCATGTTTGCTCCTTAATTTGTACACCCCCACCGAATATGTTAGTGCTTTATAAATTATTATTATTAATAATAATTTTGAAAAAAAAAGATCACAGTCAATCATTTATGCCAACAAAAAGAGTGTACATGTGTAACGATTGGTGTCAGCACGCAGAGAGAATCTGATTATTGGTGATCTGCAGTATCACCAAGAATGCAGATATATATCTGATTATTGATGATCTGCAGAATCACCGATAATACAGATATATTGCTAACCTCTGGACACCTATAGGTATGTGAGTGTTTGGTGTAACAGTAGTACTTTGAGTAATGCACCTGCTGAGCAGGTGACCATAGGCAGTAAAGGAATACTGCTCTTGAGGGCCAAGGAACCTTCCAGCAGCCTGAGACTCTCCAAGGGGTGGAGTCAGGCTGGAGATAGGAAGGACCAGAGAGTGAGTGACACCTGAAGGTGGATGTCACTATCTGATCTGGAGACTACCTCTTAAGAGGAGAGATAGCTCTCGAGGTCGGGCACGCCTGGTCGGCAACACACGGACAGATAAAGTACAAAGACAGAAGGCTGATTCGGTATCCAAGGCAAACAGGGTCTGGCAACAGAATATTAGATATGCGAGGTACCGAATCAGAGATCAAAGGAATAGTCAAGAAAGCAGAAAGTCATAACAGATATCAAGAATGCCTAGTCTGGGTGTGAGGTCCTTGGTCTCTACACCCTGGAACTAGTCTGATGAATAACAGATAGATAACGCAAGTTCCCTAGTCTGGGTGTGAGGTCCGTGGTCTCTACACCCTGGAACTAGTCTGAAGTATAACAGATGGATAACACAAGTTCCCTAGTCTGGGTGTGAGGTCCGTGGTCTCTACACCCTGGAACTAGTCTAAGCATAAACAGAATAACAGTACAAGTAATCTGGCTCAGTGTGAATTCCCAGGTCCACCTGGTTCAAACACACTGTTGGATCTGACTAAGGTCTGAGTGCTTCCACGAAGTGTTCTCAACGGCACACAACTTGAGCCTGGCTAGCAGTAACTATATATGGAGTAGTGCTCTCCGGCACCACCCCTAATTGATCAACCAACAGTAAGCTGCTCTGGAGTCAGCTGATTGGCGTGATCAGCTGACCTCTCCTTGCCCAGTATAAGAGTTCTGCCTCTCAGCGCGCGCGCGCGTATTCCTAAGCCCGTGTGCACTAACAGACTCAGCCACACCAGACACACGCTGCCGCGTGCAAACCACCGCGCTGGACGCGGAACCAGCCGCCTTACTGTTGTTACATGCGGTGGCCTCTCCGCGTTCTGCCCTGTTACCAGACGCACGTTTCCGCGTGCAAACCATGGCATTGGACGCGGAATCAGCCGCCTCCTCAGCAGCACACGCGGTGGCCTTTCCGCGTTTTCTCACAACATGTAGCTGTACAAGAAATACTATATATGTCTGCCAAGCAGCTTGTGCTATTCTGTGACAATGGGAGGGGAGTAGTAGTAGGAGGTCGTGTACATCAAAAAAGGGCGTCGGGAAAAAAGGGCGCGTGGTGTAAACGATAAACAGTATTATCGTTTATAGAAATATTGTGTAGAATTTCGTTTAGAAATAGTGTTTTAAAAATTTATAAATCACTAAATAATGTGTATGAGATCAGCAATTCTTAAAACGTTAATCTTCCCTGTTTGTAAACTGAAACTTATATTTACGTTTGTTAAAAACCCTCCCTGTACCTATCCCTAACCACTAGACCCCCTGTTGGTGCCTAAACCTAAGAACCCCCTATTGGTGCCTAAACCTAAGACACCCCAGTTGGTGCCTAAACCTAAGACCCCCCAGTTGGTGCCTAAACCTAAGACCCCCCTGTTGGTGCCTAAACCTAAGACCCCCCTATTGGTGCCTAAACCTAAGACCCCCCTATTGGTGCCTAAACCTAAGACCCCCCTATTGGTGCCTAAACCTAAGACCCCCCTATTGGTGCCTAAACCTAAGACCCCCCTATTGGTGCCTAAACCTAAGACCCCCCTGTTGGTGCCTAAACCTAAGACCCCCCTGTTGGTGCCTAAACCTAAGACCCCCCTGTTGGTGCCTAAACCTAAGACCCCCCAGTTGGTGCCTAAACCTAAGACACCCCTGTTGGTGCCTAAACCTAAGACCCCCCTGTTGGTGCCTAAACCTAAGACCCCCCTGTTGGTGCCTAAACCTAAGACCCCCCTGGTGGTGCCTAAACCTAAGACCCCCTATGGATAATAATGTTTTACAGACATTAATAAATAAAAAATGTAAATAAAAAAATGTAAATAATTTTTTGGGGTGGATAATAATGTTTTAGAAATGTTTTAGAAATAGTGATTTAGTATCTTTATAAACATTATTCGTCACGGGCTCATTTTGTAAAGTTAAATCATCACAAACATAGTTATAAATCCTTAAAAATCTCCAGGCGCCGTTTGTTAAATAGTTAATAATCTCCAGCGCCTTTGTTAAAACGTTAATAATCTCCAGCGCCTTTTTTTCCCTGTTCGGCGCCCATTAAACGATATTTATAATGGGAGTGAATGGGGCGCCCTTTTTGTCCACTTGTCTCATGCGCCCAAATCTGCTGCTTCCGTAGGAGGTCCCCCACTACAGCACCAACTGCATTGAGGCAAGATTTATGCAAGAGGCCAATGACAATGGAGGACACCTGTATTCACACTAGACTTTGGCAAATGATGATCCTAGGCAACAAAGTTTTAGGACATGCCCATATATATTTTTTTGCTATTAACAGTTATGCCAACATGCACACAGCATCTATTACTTCTGAGATAACCATTTCTAAAATCCCATAGCATTTGACAGTATTGACAGCTCATAACAAGACACAGGACAAATTTGTATTTTTTTTATTCGTTTTATGCTTTCCTGAATTTATCAAGCACGCCTAAGATTATGACAAGCTTTTCAATGGGATACTTAGACCTTCTGAACGAGAGAGTATTTTTTTGTAAAATGTAAATAATTTTGACTGGAAATATGACTACCGACTAAATGCATATTGCTGCACAAGGAAGAGTTGACATTCCCCTTTTCCTGCACTTAGAGGGACTGGATTATAGCCAATTTAAAATAATTATCACATCTAGAAGGGTGGACTAGCAAGCATAAAGAGGAATTGTTGCTTAGCTGCATGCTAATAGAATAAATTGTACCAGCTGCTTAAGTTCATGTATAATTTCTTCCAAAGCACCTTGTTAACTAAAATCTGACATAATTTGTGTGTGTGTGTGTGTGTGTGTGTGTGTGTGTGTTTAGAGGAGTGTGTTTAAGTGTGTGTGTGTGTGTGTGTGTGTGTGTGTATGTGTGTGTGTATAGAGGAGTGTGTTTAAGTGTGTGTGTGTGTGCATGTGTGTGTGTTTAGAGGAGTGTGTGTGAGTGTGTGTGTGTGTGTGTGTGTGTGTGTGTGTGTGTGTGTGTGTGTGTGTGTGTGTGTGTGTGTGTGTTTATACATCCCCATTTTTCAAAGAAGGTATTTTCAACTCTTATTTCACCCTTTAAGATACAGGGATATTGTGACTGTTGCATTTATTTTCTTTTTTAAACAATGCCAGTTGCCTCACAATTCTCCTGATCCTTCTGGCTTCAGTAATGTTTGAATCACACATCTGAAACAAACATGTGGCTAATCCAGTCAGACTTAAAGAGGAACTCCCGTGAAAATAATGTAATAAAAAAGTGCCTAATTTATACAATAATTATGTATACATGATTTAGTCAATGTTTGCTCATTGTAATTAAAATCTTTCCTCTTCCTGATTTACATTTTGACATTTATCATATGGTGACATTTTTACTGCTGGCAGGTGATGCCACTGAAAGGGGATGCTGCTTGTTTTTTTTTAGCAGTTGGAAACAGCTGTTATTTCCCACAATGCAACAAGGCTCCCACAGTGTGATGTCAGGACCTCAGAGCTTTGAGGCACTGGCATCACACTGTGGGAGGGGTTCCACCACAAAAACATACAGAGCCCCCTGATGATCCATTTGAGAAAAGGAATAGATTTATCATGGGAAAGGGGGTATCAGCTACTGATTGATCTGCATGCATTTTAAGGGTCTATGACTAAGCGTATTAAAAGCAGAAGCTCGGAAGAGCAGCTCAGCAATCTGCATTGGTTTAAAGAAATTTAATATGGCAGCCACCATATCCCTCTCAGTTCAGGTGTACTTTTCGTACCATACACGTTTTTCACTAGGCATGACATTGAGATTTTCTCTAAAGACAACTTAAAGCAAAACTTATGAGATAATGAATTGTATGTGTAGTACAGATAATAAATGGAAAATAAGTAGCAAAGAAAATATAATAATATTTCTTTTATTTTCAGCTATATAGTTTTATGTTTACATTGCGTAAGACTGTCACAATTGCAATTTAGAATCCACACTCCTGCAGTAAAACATCATGAAGTTGGACAACGTTTGTCAAGGTGTTATCATTAATAAGAGGCGACCGACGACTGATAAGACGCAGCTCAATTCAATCCAACTGGACACAACTTAGAGAAGTTGTGTCCAGCATGGCAATGTGTACAGAAGTCTGCTATGACTTTTCAATAACTTCCATTACTAACTAGAACATATTATTCGTTCACCTGTTGAGTAACGATATGTACAGTGGCTTGCAAAAGTATTCGGCCCCCTTGAAGTTTTCCACATTTTGTCATATTACTGCCACAAACATTAATCAATGTTATTGGAATTCATCGTGAAATACCAAAACAAAATGGTGTACACGTGAGAAGTGGAACGAAAATCATACATGATTCCAAACATTTTTTACAAATCAATAACTGCAAAGTGGGGTGTGCGTAATTATTCAGCCCACTTTAGTCTGAGTGCAGTCAGTTGCCTATAGACATTGCCTGATGAGTGCTAATGACTAAATAGAGTGCACCTGTGTATAATCTAATGTCAGTACAAATACAGCTGCTCTGTGACGGCCTCAGAGGTTGTCTAAGAGAATATTGGGAGCAACAACACCATGAAGTCCAAAGAACACACCAGACAGGTCAGGGATAAAGTTATTGAGAAATTTAAAGCAGGCTTAGGCTACAAAAAGATTTCCAAAGCCTTGAACATCCCACGGAGCATTCAAGCGATCATTCAGAAATAGAAGGCAGTGGTGCTCAAATACCCCTTTTCAAAATTCGAGTTAGGTCGAATTCGAATAGTAAATTATTCGAGGTCAGTCGAATATTCGAGTCGAATAATTTTTACTATTCGATTCGACCTCGGAATTCGAGCTCACTATTCAAGTCGGTATTCGAGCTCATTATTCGAGCTGACTATTCGAAATGGCCTTAAATAGCTTCCAACACTTGTTTTGAGGGTGAATGATGCAAGAAACCTCTTTTTTTCCAAGTAACAACAGCAAGTGATTATGTGGGGATGTTCCTTTAAAAAAAAAAGTTGAAAAGAGAAGTTGTGTCCAGAAATTTGTTCAGTACTGTATATACTTCTTCTTCTTTATCTTCTATATCTTCTTCTTCTTCTATATCTTCTTCTTCTATATCTTCTTCTTCTATATCTTCTTCTATATCTTCTTCTTCTTTTATATTGTCTTCTTCTTCTTCTTCATCTTCTTCATCTTCTTCATCATCATCTTCTTCTTCTTCATCTTCTTTTTCTTCATCTTCTTCATCTTCTTCTTCATCTTCTTCATCTTCTTCATCTTCTTCTTCTTCATCTTCTTCATCTTCTTCTTCTTCATCTTCTTCATCTTCTTCATCTTCATCTTCTTCATCTTCTTCATCTTCTTCTTCATCTTCTTCATCTTCTTCATCTTCTTCTTCTTCATCATCTTCTTCTTCTTCATCTTCTTCATCTTCTTCATCTTCTTCTTCATCTTCTTCATCTTCTTCTTCATCTTCTTCATCTTCTTCATCTTCATCTTCTTCATCATCTTCTTCTTCTTCATCATCTTCTTCTTCTTCATCTTCTTCATCTTCTTCATCTTCATCTTCTTCATCTTCTTCATCTTCTTCTTCTTCATCATCTTCATCTTCTTCTTCTTCATCTTCTTCATCTTCTTCATCTTCTTCTTCATCTTCTTCATCTTCTTCTTCATCTTCTTCATCTTCTTCATCTTCTTCATCTTCTTCTTCTTCTTCATCTTCATCTTCTTCTTCTTCATCTTCTTCTTCTTCATCATCTTCTTCTTCTTCATCTTCTTCATCTTCTTCATCTTCATCTTCTTCATCTTCTTCTTCTTCATCATCTTCATCTTCTTCTTCTTCATCTTCTTCTTCTTCATCTTCTTCATCTTCATCTTCTTCATCTTCTTCATCTTCTTCATCTTCTTCTTCTTCTTCTTCATCTTCATCTTCTTCTCCTTCTTCTTCTTCTTCTTCTTCTTCTTCTTCTTCTTCTTCTTCTTCATCTTCTTCTTCTTCATCTTCTTCTTCTTCATCTTCTTCATCTTCTTCTATATCGTCTTCTTCTTCACTTATTTCTCTTTTCAAATTTTTTTTTTAAAGAAATGCAGCTATTTTTGAGCGTAACAAATAGCTGGTGGCGCACGCATGTTGGAAGCGCCATTGTATGTGCTCCCTGGCAGTGGAAACACACAGACAGCAGGAGGTAAATTCAGCAGCAGGAGGAGGAGGATGAGTGTGTGGCAGCAGGCAGTCAATGAGGCAGGCAGCGTGACATAATAGCCCTGGTACCTAGCGGTGATACCAGGGCTGTAAATAAACACAGCAGGCAGGAGGTCCCAGACAGCGGTCGTGCAGCCCACATTGTGTCCAATACACAACTGGGACAACACAGTTTTCAACCCGGGCACCTCAGAAAAATTAAACCTTTTTTTTTTTTGGTTTTTTTTGTTTTGTTTTTACAACAAATTACACAGATATAGCTATTTTTTGACGTAATAGCTGGTGGCAGAGTGGCAGCAGAAGGTAAATCTGTGTACCCTGGCAGTGGGAAACACAGACAGACAGCAGCAGCAGCAGGAGGAATGGAGGAGTAATTATGTGTGCAGCTATTGTTTGACGTAATAGCTGGTGGCAGAGTGGCAGCAGAAGGTAAATCTGTGTACCCTGGTGTTGGGAAACACAGACAGACAGACAGCAGCAGCAGGAGGAATGGAGGAGTAGTGTGAGTGTGGCAGCAGGTAGGCAGCATGACATAATAGCCCTGGTACCTAGCGGTGATACCAGGCCGTAAATGAACACAACAGGAGGTCCCAGACAGCGGTCGTGCAGCCCACATCGTGTCCAATACACAACTGGGACAACACAGTTTTCAACCCGGGCACCTCAGAAAAATTAAACCTTTTTTTTTGTAATGGTTTTGTAGTTTTGGTTTTACAACCAATTACACAGATATAGCTATTTTTTGACATAATAGCTGGTGGCAGAGTGGCAGCAGAAGGTAAATCTGTGTACCCTGGCGTTGGGAAACACAGACAGACAGACAGACAGCAGCAGCAGCAGGAGGAATGGAGGAGTAATGTGAGCAGCTATTGTTTGACGTAATAGCTGGTGGCAGAGTGGCAGCAGAAGCTAATTCTGTGTACCCTGGCAGTGGGAAACACAGACAGACAGCAGCATCAGCAGGAGGAATGGAGGAGTAGTGTGAGTGTGGCAGCAGGTAGGCAGCGTGACATAATAGCCCTGGTACCCAGCGGTGATACCAGGCCGTAAATGAACACAACAGGAGGTCCCAGACAGCGGTCGTGCAGCCCACATCGTGTCCAATACACAACTGGGACAACACAGTTTTCAACCCGGGCACCTCAGAAAAATTAAACCTTTTTTTTGTAATGGTTTTGTAGTTTTGGTTTTACAACCAATTACACAGATATAGCTATTTTTTTACGTAATAGCTGGTGGCAGAGTGGCAGCAGAAGGTAAATCTGTGTACCCTGGCGTTGGGAAACACAGACAGACAGACAGCAGCAGCAGCAGGAGGAATGGAGGAGTAATGTGAGCAGCTATTGTTTGACGTAATAGCTGGTGGCAGAGTGGCAGCAGAAGCTAATTCTGTGTACCCTGGCAGTGGGAAACACAGACAGACAGCAGCATCAGCAGGAGGAATGGAGGAGTAGTGTGAGTGTGGCAGCAGGTAGGCAGCGTGACATAATAGCCCTGGTACCTAGCGGTGATACCAGGCCGTAAATGAACACAACAGGAGGTCCCAGACAGCGGTCGTGCAGCCCACATCGTGTCCAATACACAACTGAGACAACACAGTTTTCAACCCGGGCACCTCAGAAAAATTAAACCTTTTTTTTTGTAATGGTTTTGTAGTTTTGGTTTTACAACCAATTACACAGATATAGCTATTTTTTGACGTAACAGCTGGTGGCAGAGTGGCAGCAGAAGGTAAATCTGTGTACCCTGGCGTTGGGAAACACAGACAGACAGACAGCAGCAGCAGCAGGAGGAATGGAGGAGTAATTATGTGTGCAGCTATTGTTTGACGTAATAGCTGGTGGCAGACTGGCAACAGAAGCTAATTCTGTGTACCCTGGCAGTGGGAAACACAGACAGACAGCAGCAGCAGGAGGAATGGAGGAGTAGTGTGAGTTTGGCAGCAGGTAGGCAGCGTGACATAATAGCCCTGGTACCTAGCGGTGATACCAGGCCGTAATTGAACACAACAGGAGGTCCCAGACAGCGGTCGTGCAGCCCACATCGTGTCCAATACACAACAGGGACAACACAGTTTTCAACCCGGGCACCTCAGAAAAATTAAACCTTTTTTTTTCTTTTAATGGTTTTTTGGTTTTGTTTGTAAAACAAATTACACAGATATATAGCTATTGTTTGACGTAATAGCTGGTGGCAGAGTGGCAGCAGAAGGTAAATCTGTGTACCCTGGCAGTGGGAAACACAGACAGACAGCAGAAGGGCAGTACACAGCAGCCCACTGTAGGTGTAAAATGTGTGGCTGCAGGCGACGTAATAGTCAAAGTGAACCAGGCTGGCTTAGTGAGCAGGAGCCAGGAGGTGGTAAAGGGTGGTAAGGCACATTAACGATGGTTCTTAGCCAGTTCATGTCCCCCTCTCGCCGACAACAGGGGCCAGGAACTCGCCTTCCACCCACGCCTGGTTCATCTTGAGAAACGTCAGTCTGTCCACACACTTGTGAGACAGACGTGAGCGTTTCTCGGTGACCACACCACCAGCTGCACTGAAGCAGCGCTCGGACAGCACGCTGGAAGGGGGGCAGGACAGCACTTCCAGGGCATACTGCGCCAGCTCGCTCCAGATCTCCAGGCGCTTGACCCAATACTCCATGGGATCAACAGGGGCATCACTGTCAAGCCCGCTGTAGGACCCCATGTAGTCAGCCACCACGCGGGTCAGGCGCTGGCTGTGACCGGTGGAGGATGCTGCTGCATGCACCTCCTCTCTAGTCACTGCTGCCGGAGCCTCTACAGTCCTGTAGAGCTCGTGGCTGAGAGACAGCAGGTCTGTGGGGCGCTTGCTGCTGGATGCAGGCACCTGCTGCTGCCTCTGTGCTGGCTGCTGGACAGTGGGGTGGAAGGCTGGGGGAAGGCTTCCTCCAAGCGCTCAACAAGGGCCTGCTGCAAGCTCCTTATTTGTTGCGCTGGGTCTCCTCCTGCAGGCGGCAGGAACTGGCTCAACTTCCCCTTGAGGCGTGGGTCCAACATCATGCTGATCCAGATGTCCTCCCTCTGCTTCATCTGGATCACCCTGGGGTCTCTGCGCAGGCACGTCAGCATGTGCGCTGCCATTGGGAAGAGGCGGGTCACGTCTGCTGGCACATCGACGGCAGTGCTGCTGTCCTCATCCTCCTCCTCTGCCTCGTCAGCCTCATCCTCTCTCCACCCCCGCACCAACTCAGCTGCACTGTGCTGCTCCCCCTCATCAGCAGCAAGGTCAGGGACCTCCACCAAGTCCTCCTCCTCCTCCCCCTCAGAGGTGGACTGTGCAGCTGCTTGCCGCTCCTGCTGGTCCAAGGCTGCCGCTCCCTGTTCCAGCAAAGCATCGAGGGCCCTGTTCAGCAGACAAACCAGGGGCACCCACTCGCAGACCATAGCATGGTCCCTGCTCACCATGTTAGTGGCCTGCAGAAAGGGAGCCAGCACTAAGCACACCTGCTGCATGTGCCTCCAGTCATCATCGGGGACGATGGACGGGATGTTGCTGGTCTTGTCCCTTCTCTGAGCGGCGGAAACAGTGGCCAGGGCAAGGTACTGGTTGACAGCGTGCTTCTGTTCAACCAGACGCTCCAACATCGCCAGGGTGGAGTTCCAGCGAGTCGGAACGTCAAGGATCAGCCGATGGCGTGGTAGATCCAGCTCCTTTTGCACGTCTTCCAGGCTCGCACAGGCTGCAGCCGAGCGCCGGAAGTGACGCACAACGTTCCTTGCCGTTTCCAGCAGTTCGCCCATCCCCTGGTAGGTGCGCAAGAACTTCTGCACCACCAGGTTCAGCACGTGGGCAAGACAGGGGATGTGGGTCAGGTTTCCCCTGTCTATTGCGGCAACCAGATTGGCCCCATTGTCAGCCACCACCTCTCCGACTCTGAGGCCTCTGGGGGTCAGCCAAATCCTCTCCTGCTCCTGGAGTTTGGCCAACACATGGGTTGCCGTCAGCTTGGTCTTCCCAAGGCTGACCAAGTGCAGCAGCGCTTGGCAGTGGCGGGCCTTCACGCTGCTGCTGAGGCGGGGGGGTTTGGCCAGGTGTGCCGGAGGATGGCAGAGGATCGGAGGAACCTGCTGCAGTTCCCCTGACCCTGCGGGGTGGCACCACCCACTGTGTTGCTGCTGCTGCTGTGCCCGCTGCTGCTCTCCCATCCTCACCCCCTTCCACCAAGCTGACCCAGTGGACAGTGAAGGACAGGTAGCGGCCTGTCCCGAAGCGGCTGCTCCAGGAGTCCATGGTGACGTGGACCCTTTCACCAACCGCGTGCTCCAGCCCTCGCTCCACATTGGCCATCACAAAGCGGTGCAGTGCAGGAATGGCCTTGCGGGAGAAAAAGTGTCTGCTGGGGAGCTGCCAGTCTGGGGCTGCGCAAGCAAGCAGCGCACGAATGTCGCTCCCCTCCTGCACGAGCGTGTACGGCAGGAGTTGGGAGCACATGGCCCGTGCCAGCAAGCCGTTCAGCTGCCGCACGGGATGGCTGCTGGGAGGCAGAGCCCTAACCACCCCCTGGAAGGACTCGCTCAAAAGGCTCTGGCGTGGCCTTTTGCTGGCACGGGAATCAGCAGACACAGCGGAGGAGGCCACTGAGGACTGGCTGCCAGAACAGGCCTCAGTGTCGGCGGCAGGAGTTGCAGAGGGGGGAGGAGCAGTGCGTTTCCGCACTCCTGCTGGTGCTGCTGGAAGAGCAGGAGGGCGGGTGGCTGCTGTTGCTGCTGCTGCTGCTGCTGAAGGCTGTGCAGTGATGGGTGTGGTGCCACTGCCAGCACCAGATGCCTTCAGCCTCTGGAACTCCTCATGCTGGTGGAAATGTTTCGCAGCAAGGTGGTTGATGAGTGAGCTGGTGCTGAACTTTAAGGGGTCTGCACCTCTGCTCAACTTCCGCTAACAGTGGTTGCAAGTGGCGTACTTGCTGTACACAGTGGGCATGGTGAAATATCGCCAGATTGGTGACAGAAACATCCCCCTACGGCATGGAAGCGCTGCTGCCTGTCTCCCTGTGGTGGTTGGGGGGGGCTTGGGTGCGGCTGGTGGTGGTACTGGCAGATGCTGCTGCTGCTGCTGCTGAGCCTGAGACACCAGCAGGCTGTGGGACCTGCCTACTGCTGCCAATGCTTGCAATGATGCGCCTCCTTGCAAGGCTCACAAGCGCATCCTCCTCAGAGCTGCTGAGGACGACATCCCCTGGAGGTGGTGGCGCCCAGTCTCTGTCTGTCACCGGGTCATCATCATCCTCCCCCTCCTGAAACATGTCCTGCTGGGATGATGACCCCCCAAACTCCTCTCCTGATGCATGGATGGGCTGCTTGACTGTCGCCACAGTCTTGCTGTCCAATCCCTCATCCCCCAAAGTGCCCATCAGCATCTCCTCCTCCAAATCGCCAACAACAGCAGACAATACCCTGATGGTGCCTGGGGTAAAAATACTGCTGAATGACAGGTCGCCAACTTGTGACGGTGAACTGGCCTCCTCCCCAGACCCTGCTGGGCGGCTGCTGCGAACAGGGGTGGTGGTGGTGGTGGTGAGGGTGGAGGCCTCGGATGCAGAGCTGATGGCGGGCTGCTCATCCTCCGTCATGAGTTGCACCACAGTGTCTGCATGCTTTTCCTCAATGGGACGTTTCCGACCCGGCTGGAGGAAAATCGGAGCAGGTGCTACACGCTGCTGCTGCTGTGTCTCTGCAGCGTGAGTTGCAGATGCTCCTGCTGGGCGGCGCCCAAGGCGTCCACGGCCAGTGGCTATGGGAGGAATGTTAGCCACTGACGCTGCTGCTGCGGAACTGTGCATGGTGGCGCGGCCGCGGCCTGCCACAATGCTGCTCCCTCTCCTCCTGATTCCCTTGCTGCCCTTCCCCTTGCCCAAACCGCGCTGGCTGCCACTTCCAGACATCTTCGATGTTTTGGGCGTATAGAAAAAAGTTTTTTAAAAGGGCGGGTGAAAAGTGGGGTACTTTAATGGAGTGGGTTGGTGGGTGAGGTGACTGAGTGAGTGTCCCTAGTACAGTAAGTAAGTAGTAACAGTCAGGAAGTACAACTAGCAGTTACAATAATCAGTAGTAATCACAAGTAAATTTAGTGTGTGTACACTACAGACAGTGAGTGCACGCACGCGCAAACACGCGCAGGAGCTAGCCTATGAACAGTGACTGAGTGAGTGTCCCTAGTACAGTAAGTAAGTAAGTAGTAACAGTCAGTAAGTACAACTAACTAATTACAATAATCAATCAGTTATCAGAAGGAAATAGAGTGTGTGTAGTGTGTGTACACAGACAGTGAGTGCACACACGCAGGAGCTAGTAGCCTATGAACAGTGACTGAGTGTCCTAGACTCCTAGTACAGTAAGAGTAAGTAGTAACAGTAAGTACAACTAACTAATTACAATAATCAATCAGTTATCAGAAGGAAATAGAGTGTGTGACTGTGTGTAGTGTGTGTACACAGACAGTGAGTGCACACACGCAGGAGCTAGTAGCCTATGAACAGTGACTGAGTGTCCTAGACTCCTAGTACAGTAAGAGTAAGTAGTAACAGTAAGTACAAACAACTAACTAATTACAATAATCAATCAGTTATCAGAAGGAAATAGAGTGTGTGTAGTGTGTGTACACAGACAGTGAGTGCACACGCAGGAGCTAGTAGACTATGAACAGTGACTGAGTGTCCTAGACTCCTAGTACAGTAAGAGTAAGTAGTAACAGTAAGTACAACTAACTAATTACAATAAGCAATCAGTTATCAGAAGGAAATAGAGTGTGTGTAGTGTGTGTACACAGACAGTGAGTGCACACACGCAGGAGCTAGTAGCCTATGAACAGTGACTGAGTGTCCTAGACTCCTAGTACAGTAAGAGTAAGTAGTAACAATAAGTACAAACAACTAACTAATTACAATAATCAATCAGTTATCAGAAGGAAATAGAGTGTGTGTAGTGTGTACACAGACAGTGAATGCACACACGCAGGAGCTAGTAGCCTATGAACAGTGACTGAGTGTCCTAGACTCCTAGTACAGTAAGTAGTAACAGTAAGTACAACTAACTAATTACAATAATCAATCAGTTATCAGAAGGAAATAGAGTGTGTGTAGTGTGTACACAGACAGTGAGTGCACACACGCAGGAGCTAGTAGCCTATGAACAGTGACTGAGTGTCCTAGACTCCTAGTACAGTAAGTAGTAACAGTAAGTACAACTAACTAATTACAATAATCAATTACAATAATCAATCAGTTATCAGAAGGAAATAGAGTGTGTGTAGTGTGTACACAGAAAGTGAGTGCACACACGCAGGAGCTAGTAGCCTATGAACAGTGACTGAGTGTCCTAGACTCCTAGTACAGTAAGAGTAAGTAGTAACAGTAAGTACAAACAACTAACTAATTACAATAATCAATCAGTTATCAGAAGGAAATAGAGTGTGTGTAGTGTGTGTACACAGACAGTGAGTGCACACACGCAGGAGCTAGTAGACTATGAACAGTGACTGAGTGTCCTAGACTCCTAGTACAGTAAGAGTAAGTAGTAACAGTAAGTACAACTAACTAATTACAATAAGCAATCAGTTATCAGAAGGAAATAGAGTGTGTGTAGTGTGTGTACACAGACAGTGAGTGCATACACGCAGGAGCTAGTAGCCTATGAACAGTGACTGAGTGTCCTAGACTCCTAGTACAGTAAGAGTAAGTAGTAACAGTAAGTACAAACAACTAACTAATTACAATAATCAATCAGTTATCAGAAGGAAATAGAGTGTGTGTAGTGTGTACACAGACAGTGAGTGCACACACGCAGGAGCTAGTAGCCTATGAACAGTGACTGAGTGTCCTAGACTCCTAGTACAGTAAGTAGTAACAGTAAGTACAACTAACTAATTACAATAATCAATTACAATAATCAATCAGTTATCAGAAGGAAATAGAGTGTGTGTAGCAGTGGTGCTCAGCAGAGCTCGAATATTCGAGTAGCTCGAATATTCGAGCTCTTTTTCAGCTATTCGAGCTCGGTATTCGAGCTCCGAATAGCTGGAGCTATTCGAATGGGCTATCCGAGTACACTCGAATAGCCCATTCACTATTCGAGCTATTCGAGCAACCCGGCGCTATTCGAGCTCGGTACCGAGCTCGAATAGCGTCATAGCCCAGATTGATGTCCTTAGAGCCAATCAGAGGGCTCCCAGGCCCTCTGACGGCAGCCAATCACAGAGGGGGACCCTGGCCAGCCCCTACCCTATAAATAGCGGCCGCCATGTTCCGTTTCTCCATGCTTGCCTGAGACTTGTACAGAGAGAGAGTTGCTCCTTTGTGCTTTGGCTTAGCAAGTGCTCTATTGTGATCATTTACCTAGCGTTTTTGCTCACCTACACCTGCCATATACACCTATATTGTTGTTAGTTAGATAGACATTGTATTTTAGTTAGTAGCTTGTGTGTTACATTAGAGACAGGCAGCTGCTGCAAGCTTACAGGTTTAGGCCTCAGGGGGGCCTTGCCTCTGTGGGCAGCTGTCCTCTGTTTATTTCTCTCATCTATACCAGTATTTCTGCTGTCCTTTACTAATAGTATTGTAGTTATACTGTACTAGGAGTAGGACACTCACTGACTGTCACTGTTTATAGGCTACTAGCTAGCTCCTGCGTGTGTGCACTCACTCACTGTCTGTGTGTACACACACTCTATTTCCTTCTGATTACTGATAGATTATTGTTAGTTAGTTGTACTTACTTACTACTTACTCTTACTGTACCCGTAGGGACACTCACTGTCACTGTTCATATAGGCTACTAGCTCCTGCGTGTGCGCACTGCACTCACTGTCTGAGTGTACACACACAACACACACTCTATTTCCTTCTGATCGCTGATTGATTATCGTAATTAGTTAGTTGTACTTACTGTTACGACTTACTCTTACTGTACTAGGAGTCTAGGACACTCAGTCACTGTCCATAGGCTACTAGCTCCTGCGTGCGTGCACTCACTGTCTGAGTGTACACACACCCACACTCCATTTCCTTCTGATCGCTGATTGATTATCGTAATTAGTTAGTTGTACTTACTGTTACTACTTACTCTTACTGTACTAGGAGTCTAGGACACTCAGTCACTGTGTTCATAGGCTACTAGCTCCTGCGTGCGTGCACTCACTGTCTGAGTGTACACACACCCACACTCCATTTCCTTCTGATCGCTGATTGATTATCGTAATTAGTTAGTTGTACTTACTGTTACTACTTACTCTTACTGTACTAGGAGTCTAGGACACTCAGTCACTGTCCATAGGCTACTAGCTCCTGCGTGCGGTCACTCACTGTCTGAGTGTACACACACCACCCACACTCTATTTCCTTCTGATCGCTGATCGATTATTGTAATTAGTTAGGTCTACTTACTGTTACTACTTACTCTTACTGTACTAGGAGTCTAGGACACTCAGTCACTGTGTTCATAGGCTACTAGCTCCTGCGTGCGTGCACTCACTGTCTGAGTGTACACACACCCACACTCCATTTCCTTCTGATCGCTGATTGATTATTGTAATTAGTTAGTTCTACTTACTGTTACTACTTACTCTTACTGTACTAGGAGTCTAGGACACTCAGTCACTGTGTTCATAGGCTACTAGCTCCTGCGTGCATGCACTCACTGTCTGAGTGTACACACACCCACACTCCATTTCCTTCTGATCGCTGATTGATTATTGTAATTAGTTAGTTCTACTTACTGTTACTACTTACTCTTACTGTACTAGGAGTCTAGGACACTCAGTCACTGTGTTCATAGGCTACTAGCTCCTGCGTGCGTGCACTCACTGTCTAGGTGTACACACACCCACACTCCATTTCCTTCTGATCGCTGATTGATTATTGTAATTAGTTAGTTCTACTTACTGTTACTACTTACTCTTACTGTACTAGGAGTCTAGGACACTCAGTCACTGTGTTCATAGGCTACTAGCTCCTGCGTGCGTGCACTCACTGTCTGAGTGTACACACACCCACACTCCATTTCCTTCTGATCGCTGATTGATTATCGTAATTAGTTAGTTGTACTTACTGTTACTACTTACTCTTACTGTACTAGGAGTCTAGGACACTCAGTCACTGTCCATAGGCTACTAGCTCCTGCGTGCGGTCACTCACTGTCTGAGTGTACACACACCACCCACACTCTATTTCCTTCTGATCGCTGATTGATTATTGTAATTAGTTAGTTCTACTTACTGTTACTACTTACTCTTACTGTACTAGGAGTCTAGGACACTCAGTCACTGTGTTCATAGGCTACTAGCTCCTGCGTGCGTGCACTCACTGTCTGAGTGTACACACACCCACACTCCATTTCCTTCTGATCGCTGATTGATTATTGTAATTAGTTAGTTCTACTTACTGTTACTACTTACTCTTACTGTACTAGGAGTCTAGGACACTCAGTCACTGTGTTCATAGGCTACTAGCTCCTGCGTGCGTGCACTCACTGTCTGAGTGTACACACACCCACACTCCATTTCCTTCTGATCGCTGATTGATTATTGTAATTAGTTAGTTCTACTTACTGTTACTACTTACTCTTACTGTACTAGGAGTCTAGGACACTCAGTCACTGTGTTCATAGGCTACTAGCTCCTGCGTGCGTGCACTCACTGTCTGAGTGTACACACACCCACACTCCATTTCCTTCTGATCGCTGATTGATTATCGTAATTAGTTAGTTGTACTTACTGTTATTACTTACTCTTACTGTACTAGGAGTCTAGGACACTCAGTCACTGTCCATAGGCTACTAGCTCCTGCGTGCGGTCACTCACTGTCTGAGTGTACACACACCACCCACACTCTATTTCCTTCTGATCGCTGATTGATTATTGTAATTAGTTAGTTCTACTTACTGTTACTACTTACTCTTACTGTACTAGGAGTCTAGGACACTCAGTCACTGTGTTCATAGGCTACTAGCTCCTGCGTGCGTGCACTCACTGTCTGAGTGTACACACACCCACACTCCATTTCCTTCTGATCGCTGATTGATTATTGTAATTAGTTAGTTCTACTTACTGTTACTACTTACTCTTACTGTACTAGGAGTCTAGGACACTCAGTCACTGTGTTCATAGGCTACTAGCTCCTGAGTGCGTGCACTCACTGTCTGAGTGTACACACACTG